>NW_020260578.1:0-4027 GCF_003255815.1 Theropithecus gelada
AAAGAAAGAAAGAAAGAAAGAAAGAAAGAAAGAAAGAAAGAAAGAAATGTACATTCCCAGGAACATTCATTCCCAGGGGATAGAATGTCAGTGAAGCATAAAATCTCAGCAACTACTTACATTCAATAAATATATATGTCGTCTGATGAGCAGACGAAACCCCAGGAGCATCTCTTTTGACATGTGGGCAATAACCAGCTATTATGGAAGCTGGCTGCAGGGACAGATAGTCCAAATATGTTGCCATCTAAAACAGGTCTCAGCCTTCGACTGGGGTATTGGCCCCCTTTCTACCCTCCCTCTTTTTCCCAGCCAGTTCACAACAATTTGCAGGGAGTATGTCCTTAGATGATCTCTGAAATGACCCTGGCTCCCAGGGCCCCAGAAAGGTCTCCAACTCCCTAGGACAGCGGACAGGCTCGGGGGAGGGGTACGAGTACTGAAGTTCTTCACCAGAGGATACTGTCAGAGAGCCCAAGGCGGAGATGGTCCCTATGCCCCATGTTTCCATGGAAACATAGGAGGAGTGATGACAGCCAGCACAGCCACACCATCTGCTCAGGACCTGGTAAATGATGAAAAAAATATAGAAAGAAAGGCACCTCGAATCCTAGGTTAGAACCACTCAGAGATACCTGTGGAGAGAGAGGGAAAGGTCTGAAGACACAAGAACTCCTGGGTGGATCTAAAATCTATGCTGTCCTGGAGCTCGACATATTAGCATGTAATTTGCAAGGAGAAAGCCTAGAGGGTTTATCCTGCAATCTCTGGATACAGCTACAAACACCCAAGGAGCCTCTGGAAGGAGAAGCAGATGGAGTGATGCGTCTGCAGCTTTGCTGGAACAGGAGAGAATGGTGTCCTTAGGGACAAAGCTGGAGGAGATGCTGTAGGGGCTGAGGCAGCTTGATGCTGCTCCTATCACCTTCCAGCAGGACCACCTGCAGAGCCAGCTTTTGGCCAGACATATTTTTCTAGGGGAATGGTGGGATTATAAAGAGAGAGAGAAAAAATTCCACTTGGTTACAAAAGCGACCTCTGAGTTGCAGCTGAGTCTTCAGAAAAAGACATGAATTAAAGCCATGCAAGGCTTCTCTTCTATCAAATCATATCTGAAGGGAGATCTTAGATGCCATACGTTTGCTTCTGGGTCTATTTAGGAGGCTTCCAGCTCTAGGTTGGCAGAATGTGAGTAGGGCCCCAGACTGAGCAGGACTCATTCGTTAGTCCCTTTCTTTGGTACATTTAGTCTACACCAACCAACCAACCTGACCCAGGACGCCAAGCAGTTCCTCTCATTCAGCAGCTTCCCCCAGCAGCCCTCCCCTTAGCTGGGGGTTTGATTCAGCTCCCAGGGGTGTTGCTTGCATCCGTGTGGGGAGAAAAGCCCCTCAGGTCACAAGCACTATAGGATGAGCAAAAGCTAAGGCAGCTTCATAGAAAACATCACTCTAAATTTTTTATTTTTAGTCTCTTTCTCTTTTACATAAAAAACTTCCCTTTTAGTTCTGACATTCTAATCCCCAAAAGTCCAAACCCTTTTTTTGCTTAGTATTAAGGAGTTAAAATTTTGACAACTAGATTAAGTGCTCATTTTGGTTTGCGTACCCAGAGGCTGGAGGATAATAGGAACATCTTCATAAACCAGATAAATAATAAAGATCTCCCATAAAGGCTCTCACTAACTGTTTTACATTTTACTTGTAAAAACTATTTTGGATTTATCTCCATGACAGCTTAGTAAAAGACAGGATCTGCAACTATTATTTGAGTTTCCTCAAAAGCCCTCATTCTCCAAGACACTATTAGACGAAACCATAACACTGGAAATAATCAATCCAACCATCCCCATGTTAGAGGCCCCAAACAGAAAATCATGGCTATTCCTAAAGAAACATTTTTAACTACCCGCCTTGCAATTGCTTGAGGTGCACGCACTCTCACATATTAACACAAGGCACCAAAGTTTAAATTCAAATGTAAATCTGCCCGTTACCACATGGCTCTTTGGGAGAGGCCTTTCATGAGTAAACCCCTCAACCAGCTCTATACCATCCCAGAGCCTTCCCTCTTTCCTTTGCTGGGATCATCTATTTATCTTCAGCCTCCATGGTGAGGGTAAATCTGTATCTGAGCTCCAAGCCCAGCATGGGACTCGCAGTAAACACGGTTATGTTTGTCCTTCAGCGGCCCTCCTTTGTATAAACAGATGTGGTGGGAAGGGAAGGAAAGCCAGATCCCGGTGAGGGCCAGGGAGGTCTCCTTTCTGAAGAAGCTTCCCAGCTGCACCCAGGAGCACGGGAACAGGACACATTTCTTGTTCAGGCCTCAGAACTTGCAGTTCTTCCAGACAGGGGCTGTTCCTGCTCCCTCCTCCACCCTCCACCCCCAGCCTTTGTTCCTGGGAATGCTGTCTCAGTGTCTCGATCTCACTTTCGCCAAAGCAAACATTTCCAACAAGGCGTAGGCTAAGGGGATATTAGAAAGACAGATTTTCTTCTTTTTTTCTTTTTCCTCTTTTTCCAAATACACTGTGCATTGGGATTTGGGCAGCCAGCCCTTCACACCTGTACTTTTTCCTATATTCATATTCTCTATGTTTTTTCCTAATCATCTTGCTACCTTCAGCTAATGAGAGGGGTTTTTAAGGGCTGAGAGTTATCAGCTTGTAAAATAACAATTCCATTCTTCTCAGACTATGTTGATGCTGACTGTGCCTTAATTTAGCGTTTTACATTTTGCACATTAGTTATGGATGCTGATGAAGAAAGGATTGATTCAGAGCTGGGGGAAGAAGGGAGCCAGGCTGAAATCCAATCTCAAATAAGAAAGAAGACTCATTGGCCGTTTGGTCTTCTCCCTGTGTCCTGAATTGAGTTTGTGAATCCTCATTCCGAGGTGGGTGAAGTGAGAGGGTGACTCTTCGGCTTGACGCTGGAGGGATCCCGTCACTGGCACCCAGGATTTCCATTTCTGGCAGCTCCAGTCAGCGGTTCTTGTCCAGAAAAAGGAACAAAGGGGAGAGTGCTGGAAGGGACTCCCTTTTGGCGGGGAGTGCGAGGTTTGGTTCGCGTGGTGAGGCATAACTGCAGGGCTCGGAGCTGCTCTCCAGGAATTCTGGGGAATCCCTGCTGAGAATCCGGAGCTGTGGCCAAGAGGTCAGGAGAGTCAGGGGGCCTTGGGGGGGCTTCCGGTTCTAGGCCAGCTGTGGAGAAGCAGAGGTACGGCCCTGATGGAGACATGCGCTTCTCAGCATGTCTAAAAAAGTAAGCCAGGGGAAGAGCTGTCTGTACAATGAGGGAGGTTATTATTACTCTTTAGGAGCCACGATGATACTCTTAATCACCGTTCTAGCTGATCACCTGCCTTTCCAGACCGGAGACAGGCGGCAAGTTTGAAGTCGACACCCGGAGGCCAGTTTGTCCCCCTTCCCCGTAAGAATTAAAAAGAAAGGAGGTTGGTTTTCAGGGCTGGCCAGCTAGAGGGTGGGTGGGACCCCCACTGGAGGCCAAACCGCAACGGAGAGCAGGTCCGGGTAGAAGAGATTTCCTCCGCGCCGCCGCTTTATTTCGCTGAACTTGCGGGCTCCAGAGACCTTAAACGGTTTGTTTGGGGCGCTGCAGCGGGAGGCACAGCTCACTCTCCCCGCGCCTGGGCGGCCGGGGAATTCCCCCGCACCCACCCGGGTCCGCGGCCCGCGGGAGCGCCCAGCAGGGTCAAGTGGATTCTGGGCCGCGGGAGAAGTGCGTGCAACCCGGGCAAGGCCGGGCGGGGCCGGGCGCGGGCGGGCGGCCGAGGGATGCGGCAGGGCCGAGCACGACTCCGCATCCCCCCCGCACTCGGCGCCGCCGCGTCGCCGCTCAGTCCCGCTCGCAGGGCCGCCCCGGACACCCCGGGGCTGCCGAGGGGCGGGCGGGCCGCGAGGGCGGCGGGAGAGGGGCAGCAGGGCGGTGCGGCCTGCGAGCGCCGCGGGACCCCGAGGAGCGGCGTGGGGAGTGCAGGGGCGCGCGGGGCGGGCGCGGCGCGG
>NW_020260579.1:0-4026 GCF_003255815.1 Theropithecus gelada
ACCCTGTCTCTACAAAAAATTAAAAACAAGGCTGGGCACGGTGGCTCACGCCTGTAATCCCTGTACTTTGGGAGGCCAAGGCGGGCCTGACTTGAGGTCAGGAGTTTGAGACCAGCCCGACCAACATGGTGAAACCCCGTCACTATTAAAAATACAAAAATTGGCTGGGTGCAGTGGCTTATGCCTGTAATCCCAACACTTTGGGAAGCCAAGGCAGGTGGATTACCTGAAGTCAGGAGTTCAAGACCAGCCTGGCCAGCATAGCAAAACCCAGTCTACTAAAAATACAAAAATTAGCCAGGCATGGTGGTGTGGGCCTGTAATCTCAGCTACTGGGGAGGCTGAGGCAGGAGAATTGCTTGAACCTGGGAGGTGGAGGTTGCAGTGAGCCGAGATTGCACCTCCGCACTCCAGCCTGGGTGACAGAGACACTGTCTCAAAAAAATAGGCTGAACTCAGTGGCTCACACCTGAATCCCCGCACCTTGAGAAGCCGAGGTGGGCAGATCACTTGAGGTCAGGAGTTCGAGGCCAGCCTGGCCAACATGGTGAAACCCCATGTCTACTGAAAATACAAAAATTAGCTGGGCATGGTAGTGGGCACCTGTAATCCCACCTACTCGGGAGGCTAAGGTGGGAGAATTTTTGTTTTGTTTTGTTTTGTTTTGAGACGGAGTCTTGGTCTGTCGCCCAGACTGGAGTGCAGCAGTGCATTCTCAGCTCACTGCAACCCCTGCTTCTGGGGTTCAAGTGATTCTCCTGTCTCAGCCTCCCAAGTAGCTGGGATTATAGGTGTACACCACCACGCCCAGCTAATTTTTTATTTTTAGTAGAGATGGGGTTTCATCATGTTGGCCAGGCTGCTCTTGAACTCCGGACCTCAGGTGATCCGCCCGCCTTGGCCTCCCAAAGTGCTGGGGTTACAGGTGTGAGCCACCATGCTCGGCCAGAAGCCTTTTCCAAGAAGCCTCTATCAACCCCCAACAATGCATATGATCTCTCCACACCCCTCTTCATGAGTCCTATAAGGTCTAGTCCAGTGTCCAGCATATAGTAGCTGTTCAATAAATATTCCTTGCATTTTTGTTGAGTGTGTCTCGTGTATGAAGAGGCAGTTTGGCCTACAGGTTAAGACTGCAGTCAGTTAGCCAGGCATGGTGGTGTGTGCCTGTAGTCTCAGTTACTCGGGAGGCTGAGATGGGAGGATGGCTTCAGCCTGAGAGGCAGAGGTGGCAGTGAGCCAAGATCATACCACTGCACTTTGGCCTGGGCCACAGAGCGAGACCCTGGCTCTCTCAAAAAAAAAAAAAAAAAAAAAAGATAAGAAAATTACAATCAAATTTCCCAGGGACATTCTTGGGGTATAGCCTTGGGTAAGTTGTTAACCTCAATGGCCCTCAGTTTTCTCATCTGCAAATGGGAATGATAATTACGTCCATGGAATATAATTATATCCACATCAAGGTTTTGTGAAGATTAAATTAAAAGTGTTGATAGTTTCTGTTCAGGGCTTTAGCATGGTACCTGGCATACAGCAAGTTCTCTTAAGTGTGGGATGTTGTTATGATTCCTATTTTATTCCCTTGAGTAGAATGTGAGCCAGACAAAGGTAAGGTCATTGCAGGGTGGAGGAGGGCTTGAAATCGGTCAGTCAGGGCTTGTTGACTGAGGGGCTCCTGACAAAATGGATTGGGTGACAGGTAAGGCTGGGGCAGGGCCAGGAGTAGGAGGCCATCAGGTCAGGGCTTGGAGTCCCAGGCCCCGCTGGGAGCTGAGAGTCCTGGATTCCTGCCTACAATGTGAGCTCGGGTGGAACACTCCTCGATGGCTCTGGTTTCCCAGCTTAATGTAAATTGAAGAGATCGAACCAGATGAACAACAAGGTCCCTGGCAGCCCAGATGTTTTATGAGTTCTGGGCTTCTAAGTTAACCTCAAAGAAAAGATCAAATAAGGAAGCATCTGTGCTTCCTCCAGGGCTCACATCAACAGGGCCTGGAGTGAAATGGGATGCTGGACTCAGTGACTGGTAGCACCTCCTTCAAAAAGCCTGCAGTCAGGGGCCCTCCTCCCTCGCTGGGGCTGGGGCTAGGGGTAAACTGTGTGCAGTCCAGGGGCACTTCCAGAGAATGCCCCAGGGAGGAATGACTAAGAGAATGCAGATCCGGCCGGGCGCGGTGGCTCAAGCCTGTAATCCCAGCACTTTGGGAGGCCGAGGTGGGCGGATCACGAGGTCAGGAGATCGAGACCATCCTGGCTAACATGGTGAAACCCCGTCTCTACTAAAAATACAAAAAAACTAGCCGGGCGTGGTGGCGGGCGCCTGTAGTCCCAGCTACTCGGAGGCTGAGGCAGGAGAATGGCCTGAACCTGGGAGGCGGAGCTTGCAGTGAGCCGAGATCGCGCCACTGCACTCCAGCCTGGGTGACACAGCGCGAGACTCCGTCTCAAAAAAAAAAAAAAAAAAAAGAGAATGCAGATCCTCAGAGATGGGGGACATTGAGAGACTTCAAGACCCAAGAGGACAGACAGGGAAGTGAATACACAACACACCTTATGCTGGAGTGGGACTGATTTATTTGAAGCCTGCGTTGTTTCACAACAAGATTTGAGAATACTTACCAGCATGCACACAATTCTCCAACATTAAAAAGTAAAATCAGGCTGGGTGCGGTGGCTCACGCCTCTAATCTCAGCAATTTGGGAGGCCGAGGTGGGCGGATCACCTAAAGTCAGGAGTTCAAGACCAGCCTAGCCAACATAGCGAAACCCCAGCTCTACTAAAAATACAGAAACAAAAATTAGCCAGGAGTGGTGGCAGGTGCCTGTAATCCCAGCTACCTGGGAGGCTGAGGCAAGAGAATCATTTGTACCTGGGAGGCAGAGGTTGCACTGAGCCAAGATCATGCCACTGCACTCCAGCCTGGGTGACAGAATGAGACTACATCTCAAAAATAATAATAATAAAATAAAAAGTAAAATCAAAGCCAGGTGCATTGGTGAGGGTTTGTATTCCCAGCTATTCAGGAGCCTGAGGCAGAAAGATCACTTGAGCCCAAGAGTGTGAGGCTACAGGGAGCAGTAATTGCATCACTGCACTTGAACCTGGACTACAGAGCAAGACCTGTCTCAAAATAAATAAATAAAAATAAATAATTTTGAAAAAGTAATGTTAGCACTATGTAAAAAAGAGGTTTAAAATGTTAGCACTACGTAAAAAAGAGGTTTAAAAAATAAACTCAGCCAGGCGTGGTGGCTCACGCTTGTAATCCCAGTACTTTGGGAGGCTGAGGCGAGCGGGGCATGAGGTCAGGAAATCAAGACCACCCTGGCCAACACGGTGAAACCCCGTCTCTACTAAAACACAAAACTCAGCCGGGAGTGCCACCGCACGCCTGTAGTCCCCGCTACTTGGGAGGCTGAGGCAGCAGAATTGCTTGAACCCAGGAGGCGGAGGTTGCAGTGAGCCGAGATCACGCCACTGCACTCCAGCCTGGGTGACAGAGAGAGACTCTGTCTCCAAAAAAAAAAAAAAAAACAAAAAACAAAACAAAAAAAAAAACCTCACTGGCCAAGTGCAGTGGCTCACGCCTGTAATCCCAGCACTTTGGGAGTCCAAAGCAAGTGGATCACTTGAGTCAAGGAGTTCCTCTGAGACCAGCCTGGGCAACATGGCGAAACCCTGTCTCTACTGAAAATATAAAAACATTGCTGGGTGTAGTGGCACACGCCTGTAGTCCTAGCTACCAGGGAAGCTGAGGTGGGAGGATCGATTGAGCCCAAAAAGTCGAGGCTGCAGTGAGCCATGATTCTGCCATTGCACTCCAGCCTTGGGCAACAGAGTGAGACCATCTCAAGGGGATTTAAAAAAAAAAAAGCTCATTGGCTGGGTCCCAGTATGATGACTCATACCTGTTATCACAATGCTTTAGGACGCTGAAATGGGAGGATCCTTTAAGACCACCCCAGCAACATCTCCTAGACCCTGTCTCTACAAAAAATTAAAAACAAGGCTGGGCACGGTGGCTC
>NW_020260580.1:0-4026 GCF_003255815.1 Theropithecus gelada
ACCCTGTCTCTACAAAAAATTAAAAACAAGGCTGGGCACGGTGGCTCACGCCTGTAATCCCTGTACTTTGGGAGGCCAAGGCGGGCCTGACTTGAGGTCAGGAGTTTGAGACCAGCCCGACCAACATGGTGAAACCCCGTCACTATTAAAAATACAAAAATTGGCTGGGTGCAGTGGCTTACGCCTGTAATCCCAACACTTTGGGAAGCCAAGGCAGGTGGATTACCTGAAGTCAGGAGTTCAAGACCAGCCTGGCCAGCATAGCAAAACCCAGTCTACTAAAAATACAAAAATTAGCCAGGCATGGTGGTGTGGGCCTGTAATCTCAGCTACTGGGGAGGCTGAGGCAGGAGAATTGCTTGAACCTGGGAGGTGGAGGTTGCAGTGAGCCGAGATTGCACCTCCGCACTCCAGCCTGGGTGACAGAGACACTGTCTCAAAAAAATAGGCTGAACTCAGTGGCTCACACCTGAATCCCCGCACCTTGAGAAGCCGAGGTGGGCAGATCACTTGAGGTCAGGAGTTCGAGGCCAGCCTGGCCAACATGGTGAAACCCCATGTCTACTGAAAATACAAAAATTAGCTGGGCATGGTAGTGGGCACCTGTAATCCCACCTACTCGGGAGGCTAAGGTGGGAGAATTTTTGTTTTGTTTTGTTTTGTTTTGAGACGGAGTCTTGGTCTGTCGCCCAGACTGGAGTGCAGCAGTGCATTCTCAGCTCACTGCAACCCCTGCTTCTGGGGTTCAAGTGATTCTCCTGTCTCAGCCTCCCAAGTAGCTGGGATTATAGGTGTACACCACCACGCCCAGCTAATTTTTTATTTTTAGTAGAGATGGGGTTTCATCATGTTGGCCAGGCTGCTCTTGAACTCCGGACCTCAGGTGATCCGCCCGCCTTGGCCTCCCAAAGTGCTGGGGTTACAGGTGTGAGCCACCATGCTCGGCCAGAAGCCTTTTCCAAGAAGCCTCTATCAACCCCCAACAATGCATATGATCTCTCCACACCCCTCTTCATGAGTCCTATAAGGTCTAGTCCAGTGTCCAGCATATAGTAGCTGTTCAATAAATATTCCTTGCATTTTTGTTGAGTGTGTCTCGTGTATGAAGAGGCAGTTTGGCCTACAGGTTAAGACTGCAGTCAGTTAGCCAGGCATGGTGGTGTGTGCCTGTAGTCTCAGTTACTCGGGAGGCTGAGATGGGAGGATGGCTTCAGCCTGAGAGGCAGAGGTGGCAGTGAGCCAAGATCATACCACTGCACTTTGGCCTGGGCCACAGAGCGAGACCCTGGCTCTCTCAAAAAAAAAAAAAAAAAAAAAAGATAAGAAAATTACAATCAAATTTCCCAGGGACATTCTTGGGGTATAGCCTTGGGTAAGTTGTTAACCTCAATGGCCCTCAGTTTTCTCATCTGCAAATGGGAATGATAATTACGTCCATGGAATATAATTATATCCACATCAAGGTTTTGTGAAGATTAAATTAAAAGTGTTGATAGTTTCTGTTCAGGGCTTTAGCATGGTACCTGGCATACAGCAAGTTCTCTTAAGTGTGGGATGTTGTTATGATTCCTATTTTATTCCCTTGAGTAGAATGTGAGCCAGACAAAGGTAAGGTCATTGCAGGGTGGAGGAGGGCTTGAAATCGGTCAGTCAGGGCTTGTTGACTGAGGGGCTCCTGACAAAATGGATTGGGTGACAGGTAAGGCTGGGGCAGGGCCAGGAGTAGGAGGCCATCAGGTCAGGGCTTGGAGTCCCAGGCCCCGCTGGGAGCTGAGAGTCCTGGATTCCTGCCTACAATGTGAGCTCGGGTGGAACACTCCTCGATGGCTCTGGTTTCCCAGCTTAATGTAAATTGAAGAGATCGAACCAGATGAACAACAAGGTCCCTGGCAGCCCAGATGTTTTATGAGTTCTGGGCTTCTAAGTTAACCTCAAAGAAAAGATCAAATAAGGAAGCATCTGTGCTTCCTCCAGGGCTCACATCAACAGGGCCTGGAGTGAAATGGGATGCTGGACTCAGTGACTGGTAGCACCTCCTTCAAAAAGCCTGCAGTCAGGGGCCCTCCTCCCTCGCTGGGGCTGGGGCTAGGGGTAAACTGTGTGCAGTCCAGGGGCACTTCCAGAGAATGCCCCAGGGAGGAATGACTAAGAGAATGCAGATCCGGCCGGGCGCGGTGGCTCAAGCCTGTAATCCCAGCACTTTGGGAGGCCGAGGTGGGCGGATCACGAGGTCAGGAGATCGAGACCATCCTGGCTAACATGGTGAAACCCCGTCTCTACTAAAAATACAAAAAAACTAGCCGGGCGTGGTGGCGGGCGCCTGTAGTCCCAGCTACTCGGAGGCTGAGGCAGGAGAATGGCCTGAACCTGGGAGGCGGAGCTTGCAGTGAGCCGAGATCGCGCCACTGCACTCCAGCCTGGGTGACACAGCGCGAGACTCCGTCTCAAAAAAAAAAAAAAAAAAAAGAGAATGCAGATCCTCAGAGATGGGGGACATTGAGAGACTTCAAGACCCAAGAGGACAGACAGGGAAGTGAATACACAACACACCTTATGCTGGAGTGGGACTGATTTATTTGAAGCCTGCGTTGTTTCACAACAAGATTTGAGAATACTTACCAGCATGCACACAATTCTCCAACATTAAAAAGTAAAATCAGGCTGGGTGCGGTGGCTCACGCCTCTAATCTCAGCAATTTGGGAGGCCGAGGTGGGCGGATCACCTAAAGTCAGGAGTTCAAGACCAGCCTAGCCAACATAGCGAAACCCCAGCTCTACTAAAAATACAGAAACAAAAATTAGCCAGGAGTGGTGGCAGGTGCCTGTAATCCCAGCTACCTGGGAGGCTGAGGCAAGAGAATCATTTGTACCTGGGAGGCAGAGGTTGCACTGAGCCAAGATCATGCCACTGCACTCCAGCCTGGGTGACAGAATGAGACTACATCTCAAAAATAATAATAATAAAATAAAAAGTAAAATCAAAGCCAGGTGCATTGGTGAGGGTTTGTATTCCCAGCTATTCAGGAGCCTGAGGCAGAAAGATCACTTGAGCCCAAGAGTGTGAGGCTACAGGGAGCAGTAATTGCATCACTGCACTTGAACCTGGACTACAGAGCAAGACCTGTCTCAAAATAAATAAATAAAAATAAATAATTTTGAAAAAGTAATGTTAGCACTATGTAAAAAAGAGGTTTAAAATGTTAGCACTATGTAAAAAAGAGGTTTAAAAAATAAACTCAGCCAGGCGTGGTGGCTCACGCTTGTAATCCCAGTACTTTGGGAGGCTGAGGCGAGCGGGGCATGAGGTCAGGAAATCAAGACCACCCTGGCCAACACGGTGAAACCCCGTCTCTACTAAAACACAAAACTCAGCCGGGAGTGCCACCGCACGCCTGTAGTCCCCGCTACTTGGGAGGCTGAGGCAGCAGAATTGCTTGAACCCAGGAGGCGGAGGTTGCAGTGAGCCGAGATCACGCCACTGCACTCCAGCCTGGGTGACAGAGAGAGACTCTGTCTCCAAAAAAAAAAAAAAAAACAAAAAACAAAACAAAAAAAAAAACCTCACTGGCCAAGTGCAGTGGCTCACGCCTGTAATCCCAGCACTTTGGGAGTCCAAAGCAAGTGGATCACTTGAGTCAAGGAGTTCCTCTGAGACCAGCCTGGGCAACATGGCGAAACCCTGTCTCTACTGAAAATATAAAAACATTGCTGGGTGTAGTGGCACACGCCTGTAGTCCTAGCTACCAGGGAAGCTGAGGTGGGAGGATCGATTGAGCCCAAAAAGTCGAGGCTGCAGTGAGCCATGATTCTGCCATTGCACTCCAGCCTTGGGCAACAGAGTGAGACCATCTCAAGGGGATTTAAAAAAAAAAAAGCTCATTGGCTGGGTCCCAGTATGATGACTCATACCTGTTATCACAATGCTTTAGGACGCTGAAATGGGAGGATCCTTTAAGACCACCCCAGCAACATCTCCTAGACCCTGTCTCTACAAAAAATTAAAAACAAGGCTGGGCACGGTGGCTC
>NW_020260581.1:0-4024 GCF_003255815.1 Theropithecus gelada
GGAATCCGGACCCGCATAAGTCAGTCCTCCCAGATGAACCCCAGAGGGATCTCCTCCTTCTTGACCCCCCGCCTCCTCCACCTGAAAACCCCCTCCTGAGACCTCCACCTTACGCTTCACCCTTGCCCCCTGTTTTGTCTCCAGCTCTTTCCTCTATCACCTTGGCCCCTACCCTTTCCCCAACTTCCCCCTCGGCGTCTCCCTCGACCCCGTCTCCTTCTCCAGCCCCACCCGAACTCACTCCTCGGACGCCGCCACCGACACCTCGTCTCCGCTTGCGGCGGACCGAGAACCCAGATGGCCCCCCAACTTGGCGATCCTCCCTTTTCCCTCTCCGCACCGTCAATCGCACGGTCCAATACTGGTCCTTCTCTGCCTCTGACCTCTACAACTGGAAAACCCATAACCCTTCCTTTTCCCAAGACCCTCAGGCCCTAACCTCGTTAATTGAACGAGGGCCTCCCTCCGGGCGGGAGGAGCCGCGGGCGCTGCCGCAGGGCCCGCAACCACGGCGGTGGCGGCGGAAGCGGCGGCGCCGGGCGTCCCCGAGACTTCGGGCCTCGGCGGGAAGGCGCAGGCTACGTTGCTGCGGAGGCCGGGCGGGCGGCCCGGGGGAGCCTCACTGCGCTGCGCCGTGCCGCAGGGGCCGGGCCGGGTTTTTGCGCCTCGCCCGCGCCGCCGGACCGCAGTCCGGGCTGCAGCCCCGCGGTTTTGTGAGTTCCCCTTCCCCCGTCCTCTCCCCTCCCCCATCCGGCCCCGGCGCGAGCCTCTGCCGCAGCAGCTACGAGGGATTTCCCCTCACCCGCCCGGACTAGGACTCTCCTCACCCACCAGCCCACCTAGGATGATTGCCAACAACTCTTGCAGGTCCTCCTGACCACTAAAGAAAGGCAGCGGGTCCTCCTGGAGGCCCAAAAAAATGTGCCAGGGCCAGGAGGCCTCCCAACTCAACTCCCCAACGAAATAGACGAGGGATTTCCCCTCACCCGCCTGGACTAGGACTATAAAACGGCACCAGGTAGGGAGAGTCTCCAAATCTATCGCCAGGCTCTGTTGGCGGGTCTCAAAGGGGCAGGAAAACGCCCCACAAATTTGGCCAAGGTAAGAACCCCTGAAGAAAGGGAAGCCAGGTTAGCGAAGGAACAAGAGGAGCGAAAGGATCATAAGGATCAAAAGAGGGATAAGCATTTAACAAAAATCCTGGCGGCAATAATAAAAGAGAAAAGACCAGGGAGAGAGGGAGAGAAGCAAAGGCGGCCAAAAGTGGAAAAAGACCAGTGTGCCTACTGCAAAGAACCATGGACATCCATCCCACGGTCCCCAACCCCTACAACTTACTCAGCACCTTAAAACCAGACTACAACTGGTATACAGTATTAGATTTAAAAGATGCTTTCTTCTGTTTACCTCTGGCCCCCCAAAGCCAAGAACTCTCTGCCTTTAAGTGGAAAGATCCTGAGAAAGAAATTTCGGGCCAATTGACCTGGACCCGGCTTCCCCAAGGATTCAAGAACTCTCCCACTCTCTTCGATGAAGCTCTTCATCGAGACCTGACCGACTTCCAGACCCAAAATCCAGAAGTGACCTTACTCCAATATGTAGATGACCTCCTCCTGGCTGCCCCTACAAAGGAAACCTGCATACAAGGTACCAGGCATCTACTCCAAGAACTGGGTGAAAAAGGATACCGGGCATCTGCCAAAAAGGCACAGCTCTGCCAGACCAAGGTAACATATCTGAGGTATATCCTGAGTGAAGGGAAAAGGTGGCTCACCTCTGGGCGCATAGAAACTGTGGCTCACATTCCACCTCCACGAAATCCCAGAGAGGTGCGTGAATTTCTGGGGACTGCTAGGTTCTGTCGTTTGTGGATACCTGGTTTTGCTGAACTGGCCGCCCCCCTTTATGAAACAGACAGGCTGACCAAGTGGCCAAACAGGCAGCCATGACGGAAGTACTGACCCTAGCTGCAGAACCTGACAAAACCAGCCACATAACCATTGAACATACCTATACCTCAGAAGATCAGGAAAAAGCAAGAGCCATAGGGGCTATAGAAAACAAAGATACAAAAAAACTGGGAAAAAAAAGGAAAAATAGTCCTCCCCCAAAAGAGGCCTTGGCAATAATCCAGCAGATGCATGCCTGGACACACTTGAGTAACCGGAAGCTAAAATTGTTGATTGAAAAAACTGACTTTCTAATCCCAAGGGCAAGTACACTTGTAGAACAAGTAACATCTGCCTGCAAGGTCTGTCAGCAGGTAAACGCTGGGGCTACCCGAGTGCCAGCAGGGAAACGGACTCGTGGTAACCACCCGGGAGTCTATTAGAAAATAGACTTCACTGAAGTAAAACCTCACTATGCTGGATATAAGTACTTACTGGTGTTTGTAGATACCTTTTCAGGATAGGTAGAAGTCTACCCCACCCGGCAAGAAACGGCACACATAGTAGCCAAGAAAATTTTGGAAGAAATCTTTCCTAGATTTGGACTTCCCAAGGTAATTAGGTCAGACAACAGGCCGGCCTTCGTTTCTCAGGTAAGTCAGGGGCTCGCCAGGATATTGGGGATTAATTGGAAATTACATTGTGCCTATAGACCCCAGAGCTCAGGACAGGTAAAAAAAAAAAATAAATAAAACAATAAAAGAGACCCTTACTAAATTGACCTTAGAGACTGGTTTAAAAGATTGGAGACGCCTCCTATCCTTAGCTCTGTTAAGGGCCCGAAATATGCCTAACCATTTTAGGCTCACTCCATATGAAATCCTCTACGGAGGACCTCCCCCTTTGTCAACCTTGCTTAACTCCTTCTCCCCCTCCGATCCTAAGACTGACCTACAGGCCCGGCTAAAAGGACTCCAAGCAGTACAGGCCCAAATCTGGGCCCCCTTGGCAGAACTGTACCAACCAGGACATCCACAGACCAGTCACCCCTTCCAGGTGGAAGACTCTGTCTACGTTAGACGGCACCGCACTCAAGGACTAGAGCCTCGGTGGAAAGGACCCTACATCGTTCTCCTGACCACGCCCACAGCCATAAAAGTTGACGGAATCTCCACTTGGATCCACGCATCCCACGTCAAGGCTTCTCCAGAGACGCCTGGACCAACACCACCTGAGATATGGAAACTCCGACGCTCCGAAAACCCGCTCAAGATAAGACTCTCTCGTATCTAACTCTCTGCTTATTGTTTGCCCTTCTTCCCTGCGCCGTCTCTAGTATAGCTTTTGACGCTAACCCCCACCGGCCATTTAGCCTGACCTGGCAGATAATTAATTTTAATAATCAAGAGGTCTTAAATGAGACCTCCAAGAATGCTCCTATAAAGGCTTGGTTTCCAGACCTCTATTTCAACCTAAAAAAATAACAGGAAAGATAAAAGACACAGGCCCCCGGTTTACTGGTCCCACAGAAGTCCTATTAAGGACTCCTCAGGACGGACAAAAATAAAAAGGACAGGCTAAAAAAGTGTCCATCAGCCGAAACGGGTTTTATGCCTGTCCCGGATTCAGGACAGGACAAATAAAAAAAAACTTGTGGAGATCTGACTCACTTGTATTGCAAAAGCTGGTCCTGTATAACTACTAATAATAAAAAAAATAAAAATGGGCCACAAAACCTTGGTATATAACCATATCCTTTGTCCAGCCTTGTACCACAACCCGATATTTGAAAAATTGCAACCTGGTCCGCATCAAGTTTAAAGATGCAGCAAAATCTGATAACAGATAAATAACAACAAGGTTAATATGGGGCCTCTATTTTTCCCCTTGGTTTAGCACCCTAATCTCCACCATCTTAGGACCCCTCATCCTGCTCACGCTCATCTTGACTTTCGGGCCGTGCATACTTAACCGTTTACTCGCCCTTATTAAAAATAGATTAAACATAGTACATGCTATGGTTCTGACCCAACAATACCAGACCCTTAGGACTGAAAAAGAGGCTCAAGATTGAGCCTCTGACACAAAAAGAGGAGGGAATGAAACTAGGCCTCACAAAACCTAAAAAGTTAGCA
>NW_020260582.1:0-4023 GCF_003255815.1 Theropithecus gelada
ATCTGAGAAGGGACAGACTCCCTGCTCAAGTGGGTCCCTGACCCCTGTGTAGCCTAACTGGAAGACATCCCCCACTAGGGGCAGTCTGACACCCCACACCTCACAGGGCAGAGTACACCCCTGAGAGGAAGCTTCCAAAGCAAGAATCAGACAGGTACACTCGCTGTTCAGAAATATTCTATCTTCTGCAGCCTCTGCTGCTGATACCCAGGCAAACAGGGTCTGGAGTGGACCTCAAGCAATCTCCAGCAGTCCTACAGCTGAGGGTCCTGACTGTTAGAAGGAAAACTATCAAACAGGAAGGACACCTACACCAAAACCCCATCAGTACATCACCATCATCAAAGACCAGAGGCAGATAACACCACAAAGCTGGGGAAAAAGCAGAGCAGAAAAGCTGGAAATTCAAAAAATAAGAGCGCATATCCCCCGGCAAAGGAGCGCAGCTCATCGCCAGCAACGGATCAAAGCTGGACAGAGAATGACTTTGACGAGATGAGAGAAGGCTTCAGTCCATCAAATTTCTCAGATCTAAAGGAGGAATTACGTACCCAGCGCAAAGAAACTAAAAATCTTGAAAAAAAAGTGGAAGAATTGATGGCTAGAATAATTAATGCAGAGAAGGTCATAAACGAAATGAAAGAGATGAAAACCATGACACGAGAAATACGTGACAAATGCACAAGCTTCAGTAACCGACAAAATCAACTGGAAGAAAGAGTATCAGCGATTGAGGATCAAAGGAATGAAATGAAGCGAGAAGAGAAACCAAAAGAAAAAAGAAGCAAAAGAAATGAACAAAGCCTGCAAGAAGTATGGGATTATGTAAAAAGACCAAATCTACGTCTGATTGGGGTGCCTGAAAGTGACGGGGAAAATGGAACCAAGTGGGAAAACACTCTTCAGGATATCATCCAGGAGAACTTCCCCAACCTAGTAGGGCAGGCCAACATTCAAATCCAGGAAATAGAGAGAACGCCACAAAGATACTCCTCGAGAAGAGCAACTCCAAGACACATAATTGCCAGTTTCACCAAAGTTGAAATGAAGGAAAAGATCTTAAGGGCAGCCAGAGAGAAAGGTCGGGTTACCCACAAAGGGAAGCCCATCAGACTCACAGCAGATCTCTCGGCAGAAACTCTACAAACCAGAAGAGAGTGGGGGCCAATATTCAACATTCTTAAAGAAAAGAATTTTAAACCCAGAATTTCATATCCTGCCACACTAAGTTTCATAAGTGAAGGAGAAATAAAATCCTTTACAGATAAGCAAATGCTTAGACATTTTGTCACCACTAGGCCTGCCTTACAAGAGACCCTGAAGGAAGCACTCAACATGGAAAGGAAGAACCGGAACCAGCCATTGCAAAAACATGCCAAAATGTAAAGACCATCGAGGCTAGGAAGAAACTGCATCAACTAACGAGCAAAATAACCAGTTAATATCATAATGGCAGGATCAAGTTCACACATAACAATCTTAACCTTAAATGTAAATGGACTAAATGCTCCAATTAAAAGACACAGACTGGCAAACTGGATAATGAGTCAAGACCCATCAGTCTGCTGTATTCAGGAGACCCTTCTCACACGCAGAGACATACATAGGCTCAAAATAAAGGGATGGAGGAAGATTTACCAAGCAAATGGAAAACAAAAAAAAGCGGGGGTTGCAATACTAGTTTCTGATAAAACAGACTTTAAACCATCAAAGATCAAAAGAGACAAAGAAGGTCATTACATAATGGTAAAGGGATAAATTCAACAGGAAGAGCTAACTATCCTAAATATATATGCACCCAATACAGGAGCACCCAGATTCATAAAGCAAGTCCTTAGAGACTTACAAAGAGACTTAGACTCCCATACAATAATAATGGGAGACTTCAACACTCCATTGTCAACATTAGACAGATCAACGAGACAGAAAGTTAACAAGGATATCCAGGAATTGAACTCATCTCTGCAGCAAGCAGACCTAATAGACATCTATAGAACTCTCCACCCCAAATCAACAGAATATACATTCTTCTCAGCACCACATCGTACTTACTCCAAAATTGACCATGTAATTGGAAGTAAAGCACTCCTCAGCACATGTACAAGAACAGAAATTATAACAAACTGTCTCTCAGACCACAGTGCAATCAAACTAGAACTCGGGACTAAGAAACTCAATCAAAACCGCTCAACTACATGGAAACTGAACAACCTGCTCCTGAATGACTACTGGGTACATAACGAAATGAAGGCAGAAATAAAGATGTTCTTTGAAACCAATGAGAACAAAGATACAACATACCAGAATCTCTGGGACACATTTAAAGCAGTGTGTAGAGGGAAATTTATAGCACTAAATGCCCACAAGAGAAAGCAGGAAAGATCTAAAATTGACACTCTAACATCGCAATTAAAAGAACTAGAGAAGCAAGAGCAAACACATTCGAAAGCTAGCAGAAGGCTAGAAATAACTAAGATCAGAGCAGAACTGAAGGAGATAGAGACACAAAAAACCCTCCAAAAAATCAATGAATCCAGGAGTTGGTTTTTTGAAAAGATCAACAAAATTGACAGACCACTAGCAAGACTAATAAAGAAGAAAAGAGAGAAGAATCAAATCGACGCAATTAAAAATGAAAAAGGGGATATCACCACCGACCCCACAGAAATACAAACTACCATCAGAGAATACTATAAACACCTCTACGCAAATAAACTGGAAAATCTAGAAGAAATGGATAATTTCCTGGACACTTACACTCTTCCAAGACTAAACCAGGAAGAAGTTGAATCCCTGAATAGACCAATAGCAGGCTCTGAAATTGAGGCAACAATTAATAGCCTACCAACCAAAAAAAGTCCAGGACCAGATGGATTCACAGCTGAATTCTACCAGAGGTACAAGGAGGAGTTGGTACCATTCCTTCTGAAACTATTCCGATCAATAGAAAAAGAGGGAATCCTCCCTAACTCATTTTATGAGGCCAACATCATCCTGATACCAAAGCCTGGCAGAGACACAACCAAAAAAGAGAATTTTAGACCAATATCCCTGATGAACACCGATGCAAAAATCCTCAATAAAATACTGGCAAACTGGATTCAACAACACATCAAAAAGCTTATCCACCAGGATCAAGTGGGCTTCATCCCTGGGATGCAAGGCTGGTTCAACATTCGCAAATCAATAAACATAATCCAGCATATAAACAGAACCAAAGACAAGAACCACATGATTATCTCAATAGATGCAGAAAAGGCTTTTGACAAAATTCAACAGCCCTTCATGCTAAAAACGCTCAATAAATTCGGTATTGATGGAACGTACCTCAAAATAATAAGAGCTATTTATGACAAACCCACAGCCAATATCATACTGAATGGGCAAAAACTGGAAAAATTCCCTTTGAAAACTGGCACAAGACAGGGATGCCCTCTCTCACCACTCCTAGTCAACATACTGTTGGAAGTTCTGGCTAGGGCAATTAGGCAAGAGAAAGAAATCAAGGGTATTCAGTTAGGAAAAGAAGAAGTCAAATTGTCCCTGTTTGCAGATGACATGATTGTATATTTAGAAAACCCCATTGTCTCAGCCCAAAATCTCCTTAAGCTGATAAGCAACTTCAGCAAAGTCTCAGGATACAAAATTAATGTGCAAAAATCACAAGCATTCTTATACACCAGTAACAGACAAACAGAGAGCCAAATCAGGAATGAACTTCCATTCACAATTGCTTCAAAGAGAATAAAATACCTAGGAATCCAACTTACAAGGGATGTAAAGGACCTCTTCAAGGAGAACTACAAACCACTGCTCAGTGAAATAAAAGAGGACACAAACAAATGGAAGAGCATACCATGCTCATGGATAGGAAGAATCAATATCGTGAAAATGGCCATACTGCCCAAGGTAATTTATAGATTCAATGCCATCCCCATCAAGCTACCAATGAGTTTCTTCACAGAATTGGAAAAACACTGCTTTAAAGTTCATATGGAACCAAAAAAGAGCCCGCATCTCCAA
>NW_020260583.1:0-4023 GCF_003255815.1 Theropithecus gelada
GAAAAGTCTACTGAGTAATACATAAAACACAAAGTTACTCACACCCAGATTTATTGTTAACGTTTTGCCATATTTGCTTCAGATTTCCCCTGATGAATCACCTTCTAGATGAGTCTTCCTGGGTGACCCTCCCTTATTGCTGGAGTCTTGTCTCTTACTTTCCGCCCAGACAAAACCACTTTCTTGAATTTGTTATCTATTGGCTGAGCGTGGTGGCTCCTGCTTGTAATCCCAGCACTTTGGGAGGCCGAGGCTAGAGGATCACTTGAAGTCAGGAGTTTGAGACCCGCCCGCCCAATGTGGTGGAACCACATCTCTACTAAAAATGCAAAAATCAAATTACATGCCTGTAATCCCAGCTACTCAGTAGACTGAGACAGGAGAATCGCTTGAATCCAGGAGGCAGAGGTTGCAGTGAGCCGAGATCCTGCCCCTGCATACCAGCCTAGGCAACCGAGTGAGACTCTGTCTCAAAAATATATATAAATAAATTCTAATCGGAGACCTCACTCCCTCAAGTCTCTAGGCTCAGATAATTTCCATGTGATTTTTTTCCACACTGTCAGTTTTTGTTTGTTTGTTTGTTTTTGTTTTGAGATGGAGTCTTGCTCTGTCGCCCATGTTAGAGTGCAATGGCACAATCTCTGTTCACTGCAATCTTGGCCTCCCAGACTCAAGCGATTCTCCTGCCTCAGCTTCTCAAGTAGCTGAGATTACAGGCACCCACCACCACACCTGGCTAATTTTTGCATTTTTAGTAGAGACGGGGTTTCACCATATTGGCCAGGCTGGTCTCAAACTCCTGACCTGAAGTGATCTGCCCGCCTCAGCCTCTCAAAGTCCTGGGATTACAGGTGTGAGACACTATGCCCAGTCGGTATTTTCTGTCTTACATAAGATGTTCCAGAAAGAAAGGCAAATATGGAAAGCTGTCTGATTCATTTCATAAGGAGCTGTAACCTATGTTATAAAAGTGAATAAGGATGTTAGAAGGAAAGTAAATGTAAAACTTACTTGGCAAAAGTTTTCTATTTCTTTTTATTTTATTTATTTTTTATTTTTTATTATTATTATTTTTTGAGACAGAGTCTCATTCTGTCACCCAGGCTGAAGTGCAGTGGCATGATCTCAGCTCACTGCAACCTTCACCTCCTGGGTTCAAGCGATTCTCCTGCCTCAGCCTCCCAAGTAGCTGGGATTACAGGCACCCACCATCATCCCCCGCAAATTTCTGTGTTTTTGAAGTGATGGAGTTTCACCATGTTGGCCTGGCTGGTCTTGAACACCTGACCTCAGGTGATCTACCCACTTGTCCTCCCAAAGTGATGGGATTACAGGCATGAGCTACCTCGCCCAACCTTGAATGGATGAGCTCTTGACTTCCACCCTATCCCTAACACTGTCAATTTTATGATTCAAGAATTTAGTATGGATATCTGAGATGAATGGATATCTGACACATTCCATTCATCTGGGGAGAGCCAAAAACTTAATCAGGATTAACTGGGTGGAGCTTCAGGAACCCAATCAGATATCACTTGTTGATTGGAAGCTAGCAGTGGATACGTGGAGGGGCGTGGGTGGGAGTTGTGATGAGAAAGGTCAATAAAAGCTTCTAAAGACACACAGGAGAAACCCAAAGTCTTCAAGCCTGGAGTTACTGCTCGATTCCTCCTGAGGTCTGAGCAACCCGCAAAGTGACTCCAGATCTGGTAAGTTCCTAATTTCTGTAAGGACACTCCCATCTGACCTACAGTCAGCCCGTCTGGGATGGTGACAGTGCAGCCTTAGATGGCACAGAGTTGTATCCTGTTTGTTTTTTTTTTTTTTCTCATATGAACAATTTGAAGATTTGAATTTTTTTCTCTAAATACAGTTTTGTCTTTCTTTCAAAAAATTGGATTGTGCTTTGGTTTGTCATTTCATAACTGTTCATGGGAGCAGTGACTCATGCCTGTAACCCCAACACTTTGGGAGGGCAAGGTGGGAGGATCATTTGAGCCCAGGCGTTTGAGACAAACTTGGGCAAAATGGCAGAAATGCATCTCTACCACATATTCTTTTTTTGACGGGGGGATGGAGTCTCACTCTGTTGCCAAGGATGGAGTGCAGTGGCATGATCTCAACTCACTGCAACCTCCGCCTCCCAGGCTCAAGCAATTTTCATGCCTCAGCCTCCTAAGTAGCTGGTATTACATTCATCTGCCACCATGCCTGGCTAATTTTTGTATTTTTAGCAGCAGTGGGGTTTCACCATGCTGGCCAGGTTGCTCTTGAACTCCTGACCTCAAGTGATCCACCTGCCTTGGCCTCCCAAAGCGCTGGAATTACAGCCATGAGCCAATGCTGGTCGGCCTCAACAACAACAACAACAACAAATTTAAGTTAGGGCATGGTGGCATGCATCTTTATTCCTAGTTATTTGGGTGACTGAGGTGGGAGAATCACTTGAGCCCAGAAGATTGAGGGTGCAGTGTGCCATGCTCACACCACTGCTGTACTCCAGCCTGGGCAACAGAGTAAGACCCTGTTAAAAAAAAAAAAAAAAGAAAGAAAAAAATCTTAACCAAAGAGTATCTTTCACCTTAATCTTAAACCAGTCACATCCTCATTGCAACTCTTCTACCTGGATGGAGACATGGGTGTGGAGGTGCATGCCTGTAATCCCAGCTACGTGGAAGGCTGAAGCATGAGAATCACTTGAACCTGGGAGGTGGAGGTTACAGTGAGCTGAGATGGTGTCACTGCATTCCAGCCTGGGCATCAGCTCCCCCCACTCCAAAAAAGTTAAATTATACCACCCAGGTGATCATTCGATACATGAAGATTTTTACTGCGTTTTCTTAGGGACTATCATGTGTGTCTTTGTAAAACTGTTTCAACTCTGAAATATTTTGATACATTTGATGTGGCCAAGGATCCCTCAACAAAGATACTTTCAAGTTTTTTTCTTTCTGTCTAACGTCAGGAAGAGATTCAACCCTTCCCTATCTCACACTCAGGACAATGAAGGACACATATTAGTAAAACTGCATGTTTGTGGAGTGAATCAGTGAATGAGTCCTGCACTTTCACCCTATCCATAAATCTTTCACTTTGATGGATGAATGTCTAATTCAATCAGTTAACCTAAAAGAAAGCCAAAAATCCAATCAGAATTAACTGGGTGGGGCTTAAGAAGTCTAATTAAATCTAGTTCTCTCTCTCTTTTTTTATTTTTATTTTTTAATTTTTTGAATCTAGCCTATTTCTGAAACTGGAGTGCAGTGGTATAATGTCAGCTCACTGCAACTTCTGCCTCCTGGGTTCAAGCGATCCTCCTGCCTCAGCCTCCCTAGTAGCTTGGACTACAGGTGCACACCACTGCACCAGGTTAGTTTTTCTAATTTTAGTAGAGGTAGGGTTTTACCATGTTGGCCAGCTGGTCTCAAACTCCTGACCTGAGATGATCCACCATCCTCAGCCTCCCAAAGTGCTGGGATTACAGGTGTGAGTCACCGTGCACAGCCAAAGTGGTTTATTTTTATTATGTGTAAGAGGTGTGTATTGGAAACATCTGTCTTGTAAATGATGCATAACAATGTCACATAGATTTCAAAGCTTCTCACTGAAATTTTCAATAATGAGGCTGGGGTGGAGGCTCACACCTGTAATCCCAGCACTTTGGGAGGCCAAGGCGGGTGGATTGTTTCATTCTAGGAATTCAAGACCAGACTGGACAACACAGCAAAATGCACTGTCTTTACAAACAGTCAAAAATTAAAAGATTAGCTGGTCATGGTGATGCATGCCCATGGTCCCAGGTACTTGGGAAGCTGAGGTGGAAGAATCCTCTGAGTCTGGGAGGTCAAAGCAGCACTGAGTGGAGATCCCAGCACTGAACTCCAGCCTGGGTGACAGAGCAAGTCGATGTCAGAATGAACGAAAGAAAGAGAAAGAGAGAGAGAGAAAGAAAGAAGGGAAGGAGGGATGGAGAGAAGGAAGGAAGGAAGGAAGGAAGGAAGGAAGGAAGGAAGGAAGGAA
>NW_020260584.1:0-4022 GCF_003255815.1 Theropithecus gelada
TGGGGAGGGGGAATGTCTTAACCATCACTGTTTTACAGGATCACAGGGCTCAGGCAATATTCAGTATTGTCACACACCAAGGTTTTTACAGTCTGAAGAAAACTACAGTCCTAAGGTGTCAGTTCTCACAGCCCTTAAGTTCCTCCTGCTACGATTCCCAGAGGGTCTCTACTTCTTGCACCGAACCCCAACTTGCACAGGCACCTGCGTCTTCCTCCTGCAGCAAATGCAGATAAGGAGCTGTGGCTCTGCTGCAATAATGATGCCATGCAGCCCGAACACCACAGCAGAGCAATGGCTCTGGCCTGAATGTCCCCAAAACCTCATGTTGAAACCATCTCCGATGGGATACATTAAGAGGTGGGGCCTTTGGGAGGTCCTGCTCTCAGGACTAGGGTTGGTGTCCTTGTTGGGAGGCCTGGAGGAGCCCTCCTGCTCCTCCACCACGTGAGTTCTGATGAGACGACCGCTGCCACGCAAGACCCTGCGAGATGCTGCCGTCTGTGAGCCACAGGCCCTGGGACACCAGATGTGCAGGTGCCTTGACCTTGGACTGCCTTGACCTTGGACTTTCCAGCTTCCAGAGCTGTGAGCAATAAATGTCTCTTTACAAATCACCCAATCGACAGCAGCCGGACAGAGACAGTAATGTCACAACATGAGTCACTTTCTCAGTGGGCCAGAGGACTCCCCATGAGCCACCACCGTAAAGCAAGAACTCCCTGGAGGATGGAAAGGGGTTCACAAGGAATTTTACGCAGCACCAGGGTGTCTGTCCTTTCTTGCAAGAAGATAGCTGAGCCATGGCAGGAAACTACAGGGTGGGTGGGGCTGGACAGTAATGTGTCACCTGCTCATCTAAGCCTCAGTCTCCTGCCTCTCATCACCACAGTGGCGGTAACACCCCCCTCACCTGAGCTGTTGGGGGAGGTAAGAGTGCTGGGTGATTAACAATTGTTAGCTCCACAGAAATTAGGCAAAGAATCCGCCCCATGTCTTATAAAACTAAACCATCCCAGGAATTCCACATCACTACTAATTTGCATGGGAAAATGCCAGATTCTCCTAAGTTCTGGCATGTCATTTGTATTAATAAAGTTTGCAGAGTTGTCACATACTAAGTATATAAAACAGGAAAATAAATCATGCAATTTGGAGGCTGAAGCAGGAGAATCACTTGAGCACAGACAGTGGAGGTTGCAGTGAGCCAAGGCCTCGCCACTGTACTCCAGTCTGGGTGACAGAACGAGACTCCATCTCAAAAAAGATTTTGCTGCTTCATACCAGTAAAGTGGGCAGATTCTACATGCCAACTCTTATTCAAAGGTCGCCTAACACTGACTCAGGAACTCTGGCCCTGATGTGCTTGGAGTTTTAATCCTAACGGTGTTAAAGACCACTCCCCCAGGAGTTCTGAACAAGTACTCCAGGTACATGCTGAACAAGACCACACACTCTCTGACCGAAATCTAACTTCCCAGTCCCAAACTACAGAACCACAGAAGACACTGCTTCTGTCCAACTTTTTGTTCTGCCATCGTTTGTGTCCATCATTTCCTACAAACCATCTTATTAGAATTTAGGGCACACAAAAGGCCAATACAACAGGGTTACTTTTCAAAGGTTTGGAGGTGAAGAACAGATACAATGCATTCGCTTCCTATTGCTGCTGCAACAAATTACCACAAATGCAAACCTCCTCTTAGCCCAGGAAGTCAGGAGTCCCAGGGCTGAAGTCAAGGGGTCAGTAGCTTGTATTCCTGCCTGGAGTCTCCCAATTCATAGAGGCCACGATGTAGCTTGACTCACAGCCCCACACCCCTCCTACCACTGCCCCGGCCTCAGCCCTGCAAGCCTCCGGCCCCTGCCCCACACTCGCCCTCAGCCCCACAGCCCTCTGGCCTCTATCTCGTCCTCAGGTCTCCTCCTCTGAGGCAGACCTTCGTACTCCCTCTCATCAAGGCACATGTGAAAACACTGCACCCACCTGGACAACCCAGGGTCCTCCCCCATCTCACTGTCCGTTACACTCACATCTGCAAAGCCTCTTTTGCCATGGAAACTTTATTATACTAACAATCATTTAACAAGTCCATTATAATGATGTGAAAATTGGCATTGTTTTCCTCCTAATGAACAGATCAGTCACCCATGTAACCTATAAATATTTGACTATTAAACATACAATACTGTAGGAGACAGAGATGAGGAAGACGGTTCCTCCCTGAAAGACGACTGGACCCTAGACGGAGGGATGAACATTCTGAACAGAATCAACATAACTCAACATTTGAGTCGGAGAGGCCAAGCAATAAGACTTTCAAAAAAGCAACCACAAAGTATGTACTGTGCCTGTAGTTCACATCTGCGCCTGGCGTCATGAGCACGAGCGTGCGGACACGCACACACGGCCCAAGTTTAAGATCAAATATAAGGAAGCTTTCCACTGTAGTATTTAACTAGATCTTATTACAAAATAGTCTCCTGATTGCAGTTTTTATCCAAAAAGTTCTCTGTAATTAAGGAAATTAATTTTCCCCCTAAAAGACATTTCTCTATTTATCATCCCATATAAACTAAATGGGCATATTAAAGAAAAAAGACAAATGTTTGACTTCGGGGGTTTGCCTACGACTTGGATAAGCATGATTTTCTTCTGGCCAACCAGGGAGCAGCTGGACCAGACTGGAGGGAAGGAAAAACAAATTTCTACTCTGACCTCAGTTGGGCACCAGAGTCTTCCCTGTCAGAATGTGGGTGTGGTGCTTCCCATACACCAGCCTCTGAGGAAACTCAGCCCAAGGGTGTGGGAAAATGCTGTCTACTTCTGAAAAATCTATAAAGTGCAGACACATCAAAAGCTTCAGAAGACTGTAAAGGACCAAGGAGACCACTACACCCTTGGAGTTTACAGAAAATGGTCAGCATCACACGTGCCTGAGGTCCAGGGTCAGCTCCCAGCTGCCACGACGCCGTGAGCGCAGCCCTGGCTTCCCCTCTGATGCAGAGAGCTGGTCACTCTGCCGGCAGCACTCAGAGCTCAGAACATTCTAGATGAAAGCAACGTGTTCCTTTTAAAATGAGGAACCGGGGCAGCACAACTGAAGCTCTACGACTGTCACAACGACTGGGTTTCGGGGTAGCATTAGGAAATCGTGAGAATCCAAATCTCAATTTCATACAGATTCCAGATTCACTGCAGGTTCCAGAATTTCCTGAAACATTCTTCCAATTTATCACTCAGGATTCCCTTGCCAAAGCTAATAAAGTCTACATTCCTTACGGAAAACCCACCATAAGCACCACCACAAATAAGATCAACTGACGCCCGCCCTTCGCACCAAACATAGAAACTGTTACTCACACAAGACTGTGCTGGAGGCAGCTCTCAGCTGAAACCGAATCCGTGAGACTTCATTATCCCCATTTTGGATC
Source organism: Theropithecus gelada (assembly GCF_003255815.1). NCBI lineage: Eukaryota > Metazoa > Chordata > Mammalia > Primates > Cercopithecidae > Theropithecus > Theropithecus gelada. The sequence goes on from NW_020260584.1 coordinate 3,436, forward strand.
GAGTGTGAAGACTGTCAGCAAAACAGGGCCCCAGTGTAAAGCAGAGAACAGATCCTCTGATACCTGCCTGAACATTTCCTTCCCACCTCTGTCTTGGATATTGAACACCCTCAGAGCTGCTGAGTCACCCACATTTGCCGGTCATTTATCCAGCCACCAGGATAACACAATTATGCGATAAAAATGCCTTCTCAGGGCTTTGTCATACTCAACAAAGAAGCTCAGAAGGCTAGGTAAGCGCAAGAAAGGGGGAAGCGTCCTCCAAACAGACAAAAACCAAGGAAAATCGTGCAGAGACTCTCCAGAGAGAGCAGAAACAGAGCCCGCTGTAGCCTTTCAGGTCCTGCTAGCCGCGGCCCTGCGTTAGGTGGCACCATTTCCACGGATGCATCCTGCTGGGCCCATTTGAAAGGTCCCACTTGCGAGACATTCACCCCCACTTCCAGCTCCTGCAAGACCCGCTGCAGCCCCACTCCATCCTGGGGGCCGACTGTGCAAGTCTTCCCGGCGAGACCCCTCAGAGCCTGCTCAGTGTCTGAGACTGGGAAGCACCAACGAGGAGGTCCCAGCACGCTCTGTCCGCGGGG
>NW_020260585.1:0-9542 GCF_003255815.1 Theropithecus gelada
TGTTCTCACTCATAGGTGGGAACTGAACAATGAGATCACTTGGACTCTGGAAGGGGAACATCACACACCGGGGCCTGTCGTGGGGAGGGGGAAGGGGGGAGGGATTGCATTGGGATTTATACCTGATGTAAATGACGAGTTGATGGGTGCAGCACACCAACATGGCACAAGTATACATATGTAACAAACCTGCATGTTATGCACATGTACCCTAGAACTTAAAGTATAATAATAATAAATAAATTAAAAAAAAAAAAAAAAGAGTGTCCTTTGTATGCTAATGAGATGACTCATGGTGGGGAGTTGCGGGTGGAGTGGGTAGATAGTTCCAGAATGGGGGCTGGTCCCAGAAAGAGCAGGTCATTATTAGGTATGGTCATTAGGGGCAGGCCATTATTGGAACTTCCAGCCCCACCCCTTACCCTCCTGGGAGGGGAGAAGGGCTAGAGATTGAGTTCAACCACCAATGGCCAATCATTTGATCAATTGTGCCTGCATAAAGTGCCTGCAATTGTGCCTGCGTAAAGACCCCGGAACAATGGGATTCAGGGAGCTTGCAGGTTGGCAAATGTATTCATGTGCTGGTGCATCCTGACTCCATGGGGACACATGTCCTGCACTTGGGGACCTTCAGTCATTGCTCTATGAACTTCTTCATTTGGCTGTTTATTTGTATCCTTAATAAACACACTGTAGTAGTAAGGAAAGTACTTTCCTGTGTTCTATGAACCATTGTAGTGTATTACTGGACCTGAGATGGGGTCATGGGAACCCATGGATTTATAGTCAGTAGGATAAAAGTGTAGGTAACATGGACACCCCATTTGCAGCTGCCATCTGAAGTGGGGCAGTCTTGTGCAGCTGAACTTATAACCTGTGGGGTCTATGCTAACTCTAGGTGTCAGAATTGAATTGAAATCTTGAACACCTGGTTGGTGTGAGATAATTTTGGGGGAATTGATTATTATCAGAAAAAACCCCACACACATTGAGTATTAGAAGTGGATTCTGAAAATACCACACAGACTCTGATCTCTGTTAGGACCATTTCAATTTATATTAAAATTGTTAAAATCTCAATGTAAAACTTTTTTTCCCAGGCAACAGATTGGCATTTAATGAGGCCCTCTTAACACCTTACTTTAGAGGTGGCCGCAACAGTGGGGAGGCTCCAGTGTGGCAGGCTGGTGTAGAAAAGGTATTTGGCTGGCCCTGTAGCAATACAGAAATCATACCACATTGACAATGGGTGCAGCAGAACCCTTGGATATATCATTGTAACACAATGGTATCCACGGTAAAACATTATTTTTTACCACCTAATGAGAGTGATCTGAGTGACGAGAGTGTCTGTAGCACATGTTATATTATAATATTGATGGTGATGATAATGCTGATAAACCTTTGAACATTTAATAATTCATTTCTGTGGCTTGTTCCAAAATGCCCTGTGATGTTAAAGTACTGCGAACAGAAGTGCAATAAACCTTTTGACTTAAGGGATGCAAGGCGCATTATTCTTCCCTATTGTAGCAATCATGGGGCCGTGTGTTGATATGATGGATCCACAAGGCAAAAGCATCCAGATCCCTCAGTAACCTCCTGGCAGAGGGCTGCACTGCAGAATTGCTGAGATCTATGGTGGACTTTGTGTAAGCAAGAGATAAGCTGTTACCCGTTTGAGGTGCTGAGATTGTGGGTTGCTGTTTACTGCAGGATTGTCTAGCCAAGTGCCCTCCAAGAATTATTCTCTTCCTAGGAAGCTCAAAGTAAAAGTTCCCTCTTTCTGTGCATAAGGAAACATCCCACTGATGAATTCGTTTTGTTTCAATGTAGCTAAGGTAGAAACACGTTTTGCAGAATTCCCTTCCCCTTGTAGTTTCTAGATAGCATAGGCTTCAAGAAAAACTTTGCGTAAGATTAGGAAGAGAGAGCGAAGGGGCGGTTTGTTCCTTCACATACTCAGGAGGTGGGTGCAGTGCACACATGCCGTTGCTTATCTGCTGCCTCACCTAGTTGGTTTGGGACCATGCTGGGCCTGCAGCTCCAGCTCCTGCAAACATTCTGCTTCAGCTTCTCTGAATTATGGGTTAGCTACATATCATATGAGCACCCTGATGAAGAGCACCCATTTCTTACCCAGGAAGCTGTTGTCATCTGAGCTGAGGGCTTGGAGGTGGGGAGACAGCCCAGACTCCAGTCTTCTCTGGTGGGTTCCAGCTCAGCCTTGCAAGTTCCCACTTGTCCTCCACTTCATGTACAGTCTCCCTTCCCAGCTGCATGCCCTGTGGACTTTGTGCTATAGCACCAGGCATGGAAACAGCAGCCTTGCATAGACTGAGTGACTAGCTGGCCCACTGTGTAAGGTGCAGTCCTCATGATGTGTATTCCCTAGTGGTTCTCATTCGCAGAGCAGACCTGGGCAGGTACATAAACCATGGCTCTCTCCTCCTCACCATTTCCGTTACTACTAACTTAGAACACACCACCTGTCTCTCACCTTCACTGCTGCTGCAACTTCTCTGTTTCCATTCCAGCCCCGACCATTCACTTTCCACACAACAATTAAAAAGAGATCATTTTCCAGTATGAATGGAATCACATCCCTTTCCTGATCAAAAGCCTCCCAAGGCTTCCCATTACTTTTAAGAACAAAATCCATATGAGTTACTCAAGGCCTGCCTGACTTGGCCCCATATGCCTCTTCTCCTTCTGTTTCCACATTCTGCCGGATTCCCTCTCTGATGCACACAGGCCCCTCCCACCTTCCTCCTCCAGAGATAGCCTAGAAAAAGAGATGAGTGAGGAGGACTTTAAGCAAGGCGAGAACCAGCCTTCATACCACAAAGAGAAGCTTATGGTAAGCCAAACAAGATGGAACCATGGATTTAAAGCTTTGTGGGTCATGATCTGCAGTAAGAAAATGTAGTTTACACACACACATACACACACACAGCCAAAAAGAGTCATTTCGTTAAACAATGTAATATGGTCTTATGCGGTATACACGCTGATATTTTCTTATATAACTAATATAGTAATGTATTACTTATGTAGAAAACATATATGTTATATATAAGTAATGTATATATTACTTACACAGTAATATAAAAATACTGACTTTTCCATGCTATTTCCTCCTCTCCCCTTCTCTACTTCTTACTCCTCCACTCCCTTTCCCTCAGAAAAATGTTGGCCCACTAAGTTTGATTTCGTAATTCACTGGTGGGCCGTAACTTGAAGTTTGAAGCATATGAGGTACAAATAAGTTTTCGGGTAGGGAGAGTAGAGCTTTCAGGAATCTGAACCCCATAGACCACTAGAGAACAAGAGTAATTAGCTGGCGTAGGTCACTCACTTTGTATGAGATCCCTCGTTCAACATCTCATCTCCATTCTGTTTGCCTTTTTGGAAGGGGTTAGACCCAGGCTGTAACTCGGAATGCCTCCTGTGCTTCTCTATTCAAATAGTAATTTCTTCACGGTGTCGTCCACATTGTCTTATTCCCTTTCTTAGTGTCAGTTTCTTCACCTTAAAAGAGGAACAATAATAATCCCAACTTTATATAGTTATTGTGAAGATTATGTAAAGAAAAGTAATGAAAGAACTCAGCCTATGCCAACACCTAATAAATAGCCAACAAGGCCTAAGGTGTTATCAGCTCGCAAGGATTCACTGAATTAAAGTAAATTAGCCCAAGATCCCACAGTTTTTGATTGTGAGTTTTCCTGACCCAGTTTGGAACCACTTTGAGGTCAATGACGTCTCTGGGCAGATCAGTACTGGAATATCTGGGAGAATGTGACTTATACGCATGACAATAGTGAGCTTCCAAAGCAGAAATCCAAAACTGAACAAACGTGCACACCCATTAAAAGGCAGCACCGAGCACCCGCAGGCCTCCTGAGCAGGGGCAGAGTCTGCCCGTGTGAAACTGTCAGGGGAAGGAGCAGAACACAGGATATCCCATGTGCAAGTCAGGCAGGTCCCCAAGAGAGAGGAAAGGGCGAGCCACATATATGTGGCTTCCTCACCCTAATCTATCATCTATCCAGACCACTCAATCAAACTTTCTTCTTATAGATAATAATGGTTTCTAGCTTTTGGCTTATCTTGGCTTTTGACATGCCTTCCTCACTAAACTTAATCATTCCTAGCTTTCAATTTACAGCCCGAGATGTGCAACTCTTCCTGTCACTTCAACACTTAAAGGGCTCTGTAGGACTATTACTTGGCCTAATTTCAATACTTTGTGTCTCAGGCAATAGGGAGGCCAGAGGAGAGGGAGAGAGATGTGGGGAAGGCCAGTCAGCGGAGCAGTCAGAGCACACACAGTATTTATTAAGTTTGCCAACTTCCATGGATGCAGTTCATGGCACACCAAAACAAATACAATAGTAACATTAAAAATCACCAACCACAGGTTGGGCGTGGTGACTCATGCTTGCAATCTTAGCACTTTGGGAGGCCAAGTCAGGTGGATCATGAGGTCAGGAGTTCAAGACCAGCCTGGCTAACATGGTAAAACACCGTCTCTACTAAAAATACAAAAATTTACTGGGCAAAGTGGTAGGTGCCTGTAGTTCCAGCTATTTGGGAGGCTGAGGCAGGAGAATCACTTGAACCTGGGATGGCGAGGAGCCAAGATCGCACCACCGCACTCCAGCCTGGGTGACAGAGCAAGACTCCATCTCAAAAAACAAAAACAAAAACAAAACAGCAGATCACCATAACACATATAATATTAACAAAAAATATTGTGAGACTCACCAAAATGTGAAACAGAGCACATGCTATTGGAAAAATGGTGCCAAAAGTCATGCTCGATGCAGGATTGTCACAAACTTTCAACATGTAAAAATGCAGAATCTGCAAAGGGCAATAAAGGAAAGTACATTAAAGGAAGGTATGCCTGTATTCAGCATTTCTCTGAATGATTACAGAATCTTGTTTGCCTGTGTGTGTGTGTGTGTGTGTGTGTGTGTGTGTGTGTAGCATTTCAGAGGACTCTTGGTTCATGAAATAGTTTTGAAAAAACACAAGGATGGACAATTACTTTTCTTCTCTGACTTTCACTTTCTTTTCACCAAAAGTCAGTGAAATGTGACTTTCACATTTTCAGATGATACCAGTAGACCCTTCAAGCAGATGCCGTGTTGTCATGAGACTTTCCCCGCTTTGGATCTCCAATTGTCCTTGAAATAACTTAAAACTGTTTGTATTTAGTTTTAGGCAAGAATGTTCTAAGGAAGTATGTGAGGATGGTGGTGTGTAAGTGTGGATGTTATATATAAATGTTAAGGGGTGGTTGGTTCTCTACGATATAATTGGAAAGAACTGGCAGCTCACTCATGCATGGGTAGCCCAGCCCATTAAAAGCAACCATTAGTGATAATAGCTGTGACTACAGCACATTCCAGTTAGCCCCTGTAGAAGGCAGAATAATGGACCCACAAAGATATCCACTTCCTAGTTCCAAGAACCTGTGAATATGCTATCTTATGTGGAAAAATGTACTGTGTGGATGTGATTAAATTAAGCACTTTCAGATGGGGAGACGATCCTGGATTATATGGGTGGTTTCTGGTGTGATTACCAATGCAACTATAAGGGGCCTTGGAAGTGGAAGAAGCTGCAGAATAGAAGAGACAGAAGGAAATGTGACTGTGGAAGAAAGATCTGAGAGACAGGGAGCATTGCTGACTTTGAAGTTGGAAGGGTCCCAGAACCAAGAAATATGGGCAACCTCTAGAAGCTGGAAAAGGCAAGGAAACTGGATTCCTCTCTAGGATGTTGAGAAAGGAACACAGCTCTGTTGACTTTAGCCTAGTGAGATCCATGTTCGGCTTGTAACCTACAGAACTTCAAGATAATAAACTTGTATTATTTTAAGCCACTGGGTTTGTGGTAATTGGTTTTGGTAGCAATAAGAACTTAATATGACCTCATGGAAAAAGAGCCCTGGCTCTTCGTCCCTGGGATAGCCTGGACATGCCTTTGCTTCTGCACCACTGGAACCCATGAAAGGAATTCCTGATTTTTTCTGATCCCGAGTGTCTCAGGGCCCCAGGGACTACTAGATTGCCTTCCTGCTCCCTCTTCTGGAATGGTGAAGGCTGAGATTCCTGCTTTCTTCTGGGACAGAGGCTCTTCTCTCTCCTCCATTCAGGGTTCGAAAAAGGCAAAGGGCAACATGAAAAGTTGTTTAATTGTTCTACTTGCTTCTGGAAAATTTCTTTCATTTGGAAAGAGGAAAAGGAAAATAATCTTCAAATAATCAGTGTAAAACTGATTCTGAATAATTATCCTCAGGGTTTGATCTATCTATATTCCCAATCTGCATAAATCAACGTCTTCTCTACTCTCAAGTTCCCACAGTTCCATCATCCCATTAGAGAGTATGAATTAGCAATATAACAATGTCAAATCATTCCTTAAGCCCCAAGATTTCACAGACACAAAGTTAAAGTGATATGTACACTCTACTTACATACTTTACTTATTAATTTATTTTTCTCTGAGAACACATAGTTTTACCTCATTAGAAGCCAGAGGCTAGATTAGATCATTGACTTCCAAGTTTGTGCCCATGATCCATAGTAAGATGGACATTTTATATCACAACCCAGTATAGACACACACTCATGAAAACTATTATGAAACATTTTTACCCTTGTTAAATGGAATCATTCTGATATTTTCTGTTTCATTTAAAAAATACTGTTTAAAAATGATATCTAAAAAAATACTGATTGGGCCAGGCATGGTAGCTTGTGCCTGTAATCCCAGTACTTTGGGAGGCCAAGGTGGGTAGATCACCTGAGGTCAGGAGTTTGAGACTAGCCTGGCCAACATGGTGAAACCCCGTCTCTACTGAAAATATAAAAAATTAGCCAGGCATGGTAGCTCACACCTGTAATCCCAGCTACTCAGGAGGCTGAGGCAGGAGAATTGATTGAACCTGGGAGATGGAGGTTGCAGTGAGCCAAGATCACGTCATTGTACTCCAGCCTGGGCAACAAGACTGAAACTCCATTTCAAAAAAAAAAAAAAAAAAAAATACTAATTGTAATCCACTAAACTGATCTTAGGATCCACTTATCACTTGTGACCTGCAGTTTGAAAACACCATATTAAATGGATCTTGGAGTCTCTTTTTTAGTTCTAGCACTATTGTAATCTTGAATAATTAAGAATATTAAGAATACAGCTTTGACAGTCTCTGCCCCCATGCCTCATCTCGAAGTGCTGATATATTTAAATACTTCATTAGTAAAGTATCTTCTTATTGTAAGTTAAGGAATTGCCCCATTCTTCTCTGTAACTTTGTTAGAGATAGTAAATTCAGTTACTGCAAGGATAACCACAGTAGGATCTCAAAAATTATATACTTGAATATATGATTAAGCTCAGTATTTTAATATCAAATTATAATTTTTGTAACTACCCTGAATGTAAATGTGTTTATAATTATTTTCTCAGCTTAATGAAATTGTAATAAATTGGACATGGAATTGATCCTTCAAGGAAACCTTTTTCATAATTAGAAATTTTTCTCAAACTCGGTGGATTGATGTTATTGGCTTTATCTTTGTGATTGTGTTTATATAAATTGAAACATTGCTCTCAAACTTCAAAGGTCAAATGGGTAGGAATTAAATTGGTTCAGTCCTAATGTATTTGAAGAGACAGATTTTGAAATTTCTAGGAAACAGCAAAATAATATTTTCACTCCAACTGTTTCTTTGAGCTATTCCTATATTTCTGTTCTCTATCTTTGTATCACATACCTGAACAGTCCAGAATATCAGCATTACCACGCCGTAAAGTGTTTACAATTCTGCTTTGGGCTGACATCTGTTACAAACAGCACGTTGCTTATAACAACATTTAAAAAAAAGCTTTTTATGAAACACAGATAGCACCTGTATCACAAAGGCGAATACTATGCATTATTCCTTTGAATGAAAGCTTATCTCTGAGCCAAATGCTATACACTAAATAATAATCATAATAAAAATCTACCTACTGGCAATGCAGACCAATATACAAATATCTTGTTACAGTATTTTCTATTCAGAGAATAATGTAGACATCTCTTGAGTACCTTTTTCTTTTCTGCTCTGCATACAAATGGGAGAATTATTGGTTTTGTTCGATAAGGTGCTTGGCATATACAATGGGGCCAAACCAATTATCTTCTTGGCTGACCTATTTTAGAAAATCCTGCAGATTCGTGCATTCCATGAGGGAGTGTTTAACTATGACAAACAAAATTCTGATCAATACAATCTGATCAAGAGGACTACTGTTTTTCTTACAAGATCATTAATTTGCAAAGCTTCACATTCCGGCTCAACCTTTGGAAGTACCGTTCCGCTACAAAAAGGTTTTTTAAAAAGTTGTTAAAATTTGTGCTGCCTAAACCCTGGGAAAAACAGAGAGCCAGCTGGGAAAGAATTTGGTGGAGAGCAAGTAGTTCACAGAAAGTCACCACTATCAGTTTCTGTCCCAGGATGGCAACAGGTGTGGCAGCTTCTTCTCCCAGCATTAACACTGACTGACCTGATGCACCAGCTGCCCTTCTCAGAGGCAGTGGTTAGAGATCACCTCCTCCTCTGCTTCCAAACAAGGTGCTCCATGCCCTCACCCTTCAACCTCTCAATTTATTTAATCTCATCTCATCAAACTCCTCTCCCTTCACTACTGTTGGGGTTTTGATAAATGAGAATTCTAAACCAAATGAGAAAAAGACACAGACATAAGATAGGGTGTCAAATACTCAATTTATGATTGGTAAAGCAGGATTGGAGGTTGTGGCTTTGACCTAAGATTTAACTGTGGAAAGCTTTCTCTTCCATCTCCTGAAGGTATAGGATCTACCCTGGTGGGTGAGTTTGCTAATTGGAAGAGGGAAGAACAGAGAGGAGAAGGAACATGGCCTTGGGGCTCAGAGGCTCTGAGGGAAGGCCAAAAAGAGCCTGGATAATGATCCATCTCCAAAGTTCACCAATGAAACCCTTTTTCCTTGGGAAAGACAGAGTTTCTCTGTTATTTAACGTTTCTGAGAAGTGTTCTTTTTCCTCCATTTAAAATAATGAGATAGATATATATCTTTTCTTATAGAAATTTCAGCAATGTTCTAGATATGAGTTCTTTATTGGCTATATTTATATCTGATTCTCGTCTGTGACTTGACATTTCACTCTCTCAGTGGTATCTTTTCATAAACAGAAGTTCCTAATTTTAATGCAGGTCAGTTTGTCAGTTTTTTCTTTTCTTTTTTTTTTTTTTATTATACTTTAAGTTCTAGGGTACATGTGCATAACGTGCAGGTTTGTTACATATGTATACTTGTGCCATGTTGGTGTGCTGCACCCATCAACTCGTCAGCACCCATCAACTCATCATTTACATCAGGTATAGCTCCCTATGCAATCCCTCCCCGCTCCCCCCTGCCCATAATAGGCCCCGGAGTGTGATGTTCCCCTTCCCGAGTCCAAGTGATCTCATTGTTCAGTTCCCACCTATGAGTGAGAACA
>NW_020260586.1:0-4022 GCF_003255815.1 Theropithecus gelada
AAAGAAGCTTTCTGAGAAACTGGTTAGTGTTCTGTTAATTCATCTCACAGAGTTACATCTGTACAGATATTTCGGATCCCTTTGAAGACTATAGGGCCAAAGGAAATATCCTCCGATAACAAAGAGAAAGAAGCTTTCTGAGAAACTTCTTTCTGTTCTGTGAATGCATCTCACTGAATTACACTTTTTCCCTAAAGAAGCCTTTCGGTAAGACAGTTCTTGTGGAATGGGCAAAGGGATATTTGGAAGCCCATAGAGGGCTATGGTGAAAAAGGAAATATCCTCAGATGAAATCTGGAAAGAAGCTTTCTGAGAAATTGCTTAGTGTTCTCTTAATTCATCTCACAGAGTTACATCTCTATTTCGTCGATCTCTTTGCTAGCCTTATTTCTGTGGAATCTGAGAACAGATATTTCGGATCCCTTTGAAGACTATAGGCCAAAGTAAATTATCGTCCGACAAAAAGAGAAAGAAGCTTTCTGAGAACCTTTTTTGTGTTCTGTGAAATCATCTCACAGCGTTACAGCTTTCCCCTCAACAAGCCTTTCGCTAAGACAGTTCTTGTGGAATTGGAAAAGTGATTGTTAGAAGCCCATAGAGGGCTATTGTGAAAAAGGAAATATCCTCCGATGAAATCTGGAAAGAAGCTTTCTGAGAAACTGCTTAGTGTTCTGTTAATTCATCTCACAGAGTTACATCTGTATTTCGTGGATTTCTTTGCTAGCCTTATTTCTGTGGAATCTGACAACAGATATTTCGGATCCCTTTGAAGACTATACGGCCAAAGCAAATATCCTCCGATAACAAAGAGAAAGAAGCTTTCTGAGAAACTTCTTTGTGTTCTGTGAAAACATCTCCAGAGTTACAGCTTTCCGCTCAAGAAGCCTTTCGCTAAGACAGTTCTGATGGAATTGGCAAAGTGATATTTTGAAGCCCATAGAGGGCTATGGTGAAAAAGGAAGTATCCTCAGATGAAATCTGCAAAGAAGTTTTCTGAGAAACTGCTTAGTGTTCTGTTAATTCATCTCACAGTTACATCTCTATTCCGTGGATCTCTTTGCTAGCCTTACTTCTGTGGAATCTGAGAACAGATATTTCGGTTCCTTTTGAAGACTATAGGGCCAAAGGAAATATGCTCCGATAACAAAGAGAAAGACGCTTTCTGAGAAAGTTCTTTGTGTTCTGTGAAGTCATCTCACTGAGTTACAGCTTTTCCCTCAAGACGCCTTTCGCTAAGACAGTTCTTGGGCAATTTCCAAAGTGATATTTGGAAGCGCATAGAGGGCTATGGTGAAAAAAGAAATATCCTCAGATGAAATATGGAAAGAAGCTTTCTGGGAAACTGGTCTGTGATGTGTGACTTCCACTCACAGAGTTACATCTGTCTTTCGTGGATCTCTTTGCTAGCCTTATATCTGTGGAAGCTGAGAACAGATATTTCGGTTCCCTTTGAAGACTATATTGCCAAAGGAAAATATCCTCCGATAAAAAGAGAAAGAAGCTTTATGAGAAACTTCTTTGTGTTCTGTGAAATCATCTCACAGAGTTACAGCTTTCCCCTCAAGAAGCCTTTCGCTAAAACAGTTTTTGTGGAATTGGCAAAGTGATATTTGGAAGCACTTAGAGGGCTTTGATGAAAAACGAAATATCCTCAGACGAAATCTGGAAAGAAGATTTCTGAGAAACTGCTCAGTATTCTGTTAATTCTTCTGAGAGAGTTACATCTGTATTTCGTGGATCTCTTTGATGGACTTTTTTCTGTGGAATCTGAGAACAGATATTTCGGATCCCTTTGAAGACTAGAGGGCCAAAGAAAATATCCTCCGATAACAAAGAGAAAGAAGCTTTCTGAGAAACTTCTTTCTGTTCTGTGAATGCATCTCACGGAGATACAGCTTTCCCCTCTAGAAGCCTTTCGCCAAGACAGTTCTTGTGGAATAGGCAAAGTGATATTTGGAAGCACATAGGGGGCTATGGTGAAAAAGGAAATATCCTCAGATGAAATATGGAAAGAACCGCTCTGAGAAACTGCTCTGTGAAGTGTGACTTCCACTCACAGAGTTACATCTGTATTTCGTGGATCTCTTTTCTAGCCTTATTTCTGTGGAAACTGAGAACAGATATTTTGGATCCCTTCGAAGACAATAGGGCCAAAGGAAATATCCTCCAATAACAAAGACAAAGAAGCGTTCTGAGAAACTTCTTTGAGTTCTGTGAAATCATCTCAGAGAGTTACAGCTTTCCCCTCAAGAATCCTTTCGCTAAGACAGTTCTTGTGGAATTGGCAAAGTGATATTTGGAAGCCCATAGACTGCTATGGTGAACAAGGAAATATCCTCAGATAAAATCTGGAAAGAAGCTTTCTGAGAAACTGCTTAGTGTTCTGTTAATTCATTTCAGAGAGTTACATCTGTATTTCGTGGACCACTTTGTTGGCCTTATTTCTGTGGAATCTGAGAACAGATATTTCGGATCGCTTTGAAGACTAGAGGGCCAAAGGAAATATCCTCTGATAACAAAGAGAAAGAAGCTTTCTGAGAAACTCCTTTGTGTTCTGTGAGATCATCTCTCAGAGTTACAGCTTTCCACTCAAGAAGGCTTTCGCTGAGAGAGTTCTTGTGGAATTGTCAAAGTGATATTTGGACGCCCAAAGAGGGCTATGGTGAAAAAGGAAATATCCTCAGATGAAATCTGGAAAGAAGCTTTCTGAGAAACTCCTTAGTGTTCTGCTCATTCATCTCACAGTGTTATATCTATATTTCGAGGACCTGTTTGCCAGCCTTCTTTCTGTGGAATCTGAGAACAGATACTTCGGATCCCCTTGCAGTCTAAAGGGCCAAAGGAAATATCCTCCGAAAACAAACATAAAGAAGCTTTCTGAGAAACTTCTTAGTGTTCTGTGAAATCATATCCGTGAGATACAGGATTTCCCTCTAGAAGCCTTTCGCTAAGACAGTTCTTATGGAATTTGCAAAGTGATATTTGGAAGACCTTAGAGGGCTACGGTGAAAAAGTAAATATTCTCAGATGAAATCTGGAAAGAAGCTTTGTGAGAAACTGCTCTGTGATGTGTGACTTTACACTCACACAGTCACATCTGTATTTCGTGGATCTTTTTGCTAGCCTTATTTCTGTGGAATCTGAGAACAGATAATTCGGATCTTTTTGAAGACTATACAGCCAAAGGACTTATCCTCGGATAAAAAAGAGAAAGAAGCTTTGTGAGAAACACCTTTGTGTTCTGTGAAATCATCTCACGGAGTTACAGCTTTCCAATCAAGAAGCGTTTCGCTAAGACAGTTCTTGTGGAATTGGCAAAGTGATATCTGGAAGACCAAAGAGGGCTATGGTGAAAAAGGAAATATCCTCAGAAGAAATCTGGAAAGAAGGTTTCTGAGAAACTGCTTAGTGTTCTCTAAACTCATCTCACAGAATTACATCTGTATTTCGAGGATCTCTTTGCTAGCCTTTTTCTCTGGAATCTGAGAACAGACATTTCGGATCCCTTTGAAGAGTATAGGGCCAAAGGAAATATCCTCCGATAACAAAGAGAAAAAAGCTTTCTGAGAAACTTCTTTGTTTTCTGTGAAATCATCTCACAGAGTTACAGCTTTCTCCTCAAAAAGCCTTTCGCTAAGACAGCTCCTGTGGAATTGGGAAACTGATATTTGGAAGCCCATAGAGGGCTATCGTGAAAAAGGAAATATCCTGAGATGAAATCTAGAAAGAAGCTTTGTGAGAAACTGCTTAGTGTTCTGTTAATTCATCTCACAGATTTACTTCGGTATTTCGTGGATCTCTTTGCTAGCCTTATTTCTGTGGAATCTGAGAACAGATATTTCGGATCCCTTTGAAGACAATACGGCCAAAGGAAATATCCTCTGATAACAAAGAGAAAGAAGCTTTCTGAGAAGCTTCTTAGTGTTCTGTGAAATCACCTCACAAAGTTACAGCTTTCCCCTCAAGAAGCCTTTGGCTAAGACAGTTCTTGTGGAATTGGCAAAGTGATATTTGGAAGCACA
>NW_020260587.1:0-1730 GCF_003255815.1 Theropithecus gelada
AGCGTTTCCCTCATAAACCTTTCTCTAAGTCGTTCTTGTGGAATGGGCAAAGTGATATTTGGAAGCCCATAGAGGGCTACGGTGAAAAAGGAAATCTCCTCAGACGAATTCTGGAAAGACGCTTTCTGAGAAAATGCTTAGTGTTCTGTGAATTCATCTCACAGAGTTACATCTGTATTTCGTGGATCTCTTTGCTAGCCTTATTTCTGTGGAATCTGTGAAGAGATATTTCGGATCCCTTTGAAGACTATAGGGCCAAAGGAAATATCCTCCGATTACAAAGAGAAAGAAGCTTTCTGAGAAACTTCTTTGTGTTCTGTGAAATCATGTCACAGAGTTATAGCTTTCCCCTCAAGAAGCCTTTCGCTAAGACAGTTCTTGTGGAATTGGCAAAGTGATATTTGGAAGCCCATAGAAGGCTATGGTGAAAAAGGACGTATTCTCAGATGAAATCTGGAAAGAAGCTTTCTGAGAAACTGCTTAGTGTTCTGTTAATTCATCTCACAGAGTTACATCTGTATTTCGTGGGTCTCTTGGCTAGCCTTATTTCTGTGGAATCTGAGGACAAATAATTGGAATCCCTTGGAAGACTATAGGGCCAAAGGAAATATCCTCCGATAACAAAGAGAAAGAAGCTTTCTGAGAAACTTCTTTGTGTTCCGTGAAATCATCTCACAGAGTTACAGTTTTCCCCTTAAGAAGTCTTTCGCTAAGACAGTTCTTGTGGAATTGGCAAAGTGATATTTGGAAGCCCATACAGGGCTAGGGTGAAAAAGAAAGTATCCTCAGATGAAATCTGGAAAGAAGCTTTCTGAGAAACTGCTTAGTGTTCTGTTAATTCATCTCACAGAGTTACATCTGTATTTCGTGGGTCTCTTGGCTAGCCTTATTTCTGTGGAATTTGAGAACAAATAATTGGAATCCCTTGGAAGACTATAGGGCCAAAGGAAATATCCTCCGATAACAAAGAGAAAGAAGCTTTCTAAGAAACTTCCTTGTTTATTGTGAAATCATCGCACAGAGTTACAGATTTCCCCTCAAGAAGTCTTTAGCTAAGACAGTTCTTGTGGAATTGGCAAAGTGACATTTGGAAGCCCATAGAGGGCTATGGTGAAAAAGGAAATATCCTCAGATGAAATCTGGAAAGAAGCTTTCTGAGAAACTGCTTAGTGTTCTGTTAATTCATCTCACAGAGTTACATCTGTATTTCGTGGATCTCTTTGCTAGGCTTATTTCTGTGGAATCTGAGACCAGATATTTCGGATCCCTTTCTTTCAAGACTATACGGCCAAAGGAAATATCCTCCGATAACAAAGAGAAAGATGCTTTCTGAGAAACTTCTTTGTGTTCTGTGAAATCATCTCACAGAGTTACATCTTTCCCCTCAAGAAGCCTTTCGCTAAGACAGTTCTTGTGAAATTGGCAAAGTGATATTTGGAAGCCCATAGAGGGCTATGGTGAAAAAGGAAATATCCTCAGATGATATCTGGAAAGAAGCTTTCTGAGAAACTGCTTAGTGTTCTGTTAATTCATCACACAGAGTTACATCTGTATTTCGTGGATCTCTATGCTAGCCTTATTTCTGTGCAATCTGAGAACAGATATTTCGATCCCTTGGAAGACTATATGGCCAAAGGAAATATCCTCCGATAAGAAAGAGAAAGATGCTTTCTGAGAAACTTCTTTGTGTTCTGTGAAATCATCTCACAGAGTTACAGCTTTCCCCTCTG
>NW_020260587.1:1795-4019 GCF_003255815.1 Theropithecus gelada
TGTGTTCTGTGAAATCATCTCACAGAGTTACAGCTTTCCCCTCAGGAAGCCTTTCGCTAAGACAGTTCTTGTGGAATTGCCAAAGTGATATTTGGAAGCCCATAGAGGGCTATGATGAAAAAGTAAGTATCCTCAGATGAAATCTGGAAAGAAGCTTTCTGAGAAACTGCTTGGTGTTCTGTTAATTCATCTCACAGAGTTACATCTGTATTTCGTGGATATCTTTGCTTCCCTTATTTCTGTGGAATCTGACAACAGATATTTGGGATCCCTTTGAAGACTATAGGGCCAAAGGAAATATCCTCCGATAACAAAGAGAAAGAAGCTTCCTGAGAAACTTCTTTGTGTTCTGTGAAATCATCTCACAGAGTTACAGCTTTCCCCTCAAGAAGCCTTTGGCTAAGGCAGTTCTTGTGGAATTGGCAAAGTGATATTTGGAAGCCCATAGAGGGCAATGGTGAAAAAGGAAATATCCTCAGATGAAATGTGAAAAGAAGCTTTGTGAGAAATTGCTCTGTGATGTGTGACTTCTACTCACAGAGTTACATCTGTATTTCGTGGATCTCTTTGGTAGCCTTATTTCTGTGGAATCTGACAACAGATATTTGGGATCCCATTGAAGACTATAAGGCCAAAGGGAATGTCCTCCGATAACAAAGAGAAAGAAGCTTTCTGAGAAACTTCCTTGTGTTCTGTGAAATCATCTCACAGTGTTACAGCTTTTCCCTCAAGAAGCCTTTCGCGACGTCAGTTCTTGTGGAATTGGCAAAGTGATATTTGGAAGCCCAAAGACGGCAATGTTGACAAAGGAAATATCCTTAGATGGAATCTGGAAAGAAGCTTTCTGAGAAACTGCTTAGTGTTCTGTTTATTCATCTCACAGAGTTACCTCTGTAGTTCGTGGATCTCTTTGGAAGCCTTATTTCTGTGGAATCTGACAACAGATATTTCGGATTCCTTTGAAGAATATAGGGCCAAAGGAAATATCCTCTGATAACAAAGAGAAAGAAGGTTTCTGAGAAACTTGTTTGTGTTCTGTGAAATCATCTCACAGAGTTACAGCTTTCCCCTCAAGAAGCCTTTCGCTAAGACAGTCCTTGTGCAATTGGCAAAGTGATATTTGGAAGCCCATAGAGGACTATGGTGAAAAAGGAAATATCGTCAGATGAAATCTGGAAAGAAGCTTTCTGAGAAACTGCTCTGTGATGTGAGACTTCTACTCACAGAGTTACATCTGTATTTCATGGATCTCCTGGCTAGCCTTATTTCTGTGGAATCTGACAACAGATATTTCGGATCCCTTTCTTTGAAGACTATAGGGCCAAAGGAAATAACCTCCGATAACAAAGAGAAAGAAGCTTTCTGAGAAACTTCCTTGTGTTCTGTGAAATCATCTCACAGAGTTACAGCTTTCCGCTCAAGATGACTTTCGCTAAGACAGTTCTTGTGGAATTGGCAAAGTGATATTTTGAAGCCCATAGAGGGCTTTGGTGAAAAAGGAAATATCCTCAGATGAAATGTGGAAAGAAGCCTTCTTAGAAACTGCTTAGTGTTCTGTTACTTCATCTCACATAGTTACGTCTGTATTTCGTGGATCTCTTTGCTAGCCTTCTTTCTGTGGAATCTGAGAGCAGATATTTCGAATCCCTTGGAAGACTAGAGAGCCAAAGGAAATATCCTCCGATAACAAAGAGAAAGAAGCTTTCTGAGAAACTTCTTTGTGTTCTGTGAAATCATCTCACAGAGTTACAGCTTTCCCCTCAGGAAGCCTTTCGCTAAGACAGGTCTTGTGGAATTGGCAAAGTGATTTTTGGAAGCCCATAGAGGGCTATGGGGAAAAAGGAAGTATCCTCAAATGTAATCTGGAAAGAAGCTTTCTGAGAAAATTCTTAGTGTTCTGTTAATTGATCTCATAGAGTTACATCTGTATTTCCTGGATCTCTTTGCTAGCCTTATTTCTGTGGAATCTGAGAACAGATATTTCGGATCCCTTGGAAGATTATAGGGCCAAAGGATATATCATCCGATAACAAAGAGAAAGAAGCTTTCTGAGAAACTTCTTTGTGTTCTGTGAAATCATCTCACAGAGTTACAGCTTTCCCCAAAAGAAGACTTTCGCTAAGACAGTTCTTGTGGAATTGGCAAAGTGATATTTGGAAGCTCATAGAGGGCTATCATGAAAAAGGAAATATCCTCAGATGAAATCTGGAAAGAAGCTTTCTGA
>NW_020260588.1:0-4019 GCF_003255815.1 Theropithecus gelada
CTCACAGAATTACATCTGTATTTCATGGATCTCTTTGGTAGCCTTATTTCGATGGAATCCGAGCACAGATATTTCGGATCCCTTTGAAGACTATAGGGCCAAAGGAAAAATCCTCCGGTAAGAAAGAGAAAGAAGCTTTCTGAGAAACTTCTTTGTGTTCTTTGAAATCATCTCACAGAGTTACAGCTTTCCCCTCAAGAAGCCTTTCGCTAAGACAGTTCTTGTGGAATTGGCAAAGTGATATTTGGAAGCCCGCAGAGGGCTAATGCGAAAAAGGAAATATCCTCAGATGAAATCTGGAAAGAAGATTTCTGAGAAACTGCTTATTGTTCTGTTAATTCATCTCACAGAGTTACATCTGTATTTCGNGCTCTGTTAATTCATCTCACAGAGTTACATCTGTATTTCGTGGATCTCTTTGCTAGCCTTATTTCTGCGGAATCTGAGAACAGATATTTCGGATCCCTTTGAAGACTATGGGGCTAAAGGAAAAATCCTCCAGTAACAAAGAGAAAGAAGCTTTCTGAGAAACTTCTTTGTGTTCTGTGAAATCATCTCACAGAGTTACAGCTTTCCCCTCAAGAAGCCTTTCGCTAAGACAGTTCATGTGTAATTGACAAAGTGATATTTGGAAGCCCACAGAGTGCTAATGTGAAAAAGGAAATATCCTCAGAGGAAATCTGGAAAGAAGATTTCTGAGAAACTGCTTAGTGTTCTGTTAATTCATCTCAAAGAGTTACATCTGTATTTCGTGGATCTCTTGGCTAGCCTTATTTCTGTGGAATGTGAGAACAGATATTTCGGATGCCTTTGAAGACTATAGGGCCAAAGGAAATATCTCCGATAACAAAGAGAGAAGCTTTCTGAGAAACTTCTTTGTGTTCTGTTAAATCATCTCACAGAGTTACACCTTTCCCCTCAAGAAGCCTTTCACTAAGACAGTTCTTGTGGAATTGGCAAAGTGATATTTGGAAGCCCATAGAGGGCTATGGTGACACAGGAAATATCCTCAGCTGAAATCTGGAAAGAAACTTTCTGCGAAACTGCTTAGTGTACTTTAATTCATTTCACAGTGGTATATCTGTATTTCATGGATCTCTTTTGTAGCCTTATTTCTGTGGCATCTGAGAACAGATATTTCGGATCCCTTTGAAGACTATAGGTCGAAAGGAAATATCCTCCGAAAACAAAGAGAAAGAAGCTTTCTGAGAAACTTCTTTGTGTTCTGTGAAATCACCTCACAGAGTTACAGCTTTCCCCTCACTAAGCCTTTCGCTAAGTCAGTTCCTGTGGAATTGGCAAACTGATATTTGGAAGCCCGTAGAGGGCTATGGTGAAAAAGAAAATATCCTCAGATGAAATCCGGAAAGAAGCTTTCTGAGAAACTGCTCTGTGATATGTGACTTCCACTAACAGAGTTTCATCTGCATTTCGTGGATGTCTTTGCCAGGCTTATTTCTGTGGAATCTGAGAACAGATATTTCAGATCCCTTGAAGACTATAGGGCCAAAGGAAATGTCCTCGGATAACGAAGAGAAAGAAGCTTTCGGAGAAACTTCTTTGTGTTCTGTTAAATCATCTCACAGAGTTACAGCTTTCCCCTCACGAAGCCTTTCGCTAAGTCAGTTCTAGTGGAATTGGCAAAGTGATATTTGGAAGCCCGTAGAGGGCTATGGAGAAAAAGGAAATATAATCAGATGAAATCTGGAAGGAAGCTTTCTGAGAAACTGCTCTGTGATGTGTGACTTCCACTCACAGAGTTACATCTGCATTTCGTGGATCTCTTTGCTAGCCTTATTTTTGTGGAATTTGAGAACAGATATTTCGGATCCCTTTGAAGACTATAGGGCCAAAGGAATATCCGCCGATAACAAAGAGAAGGAAGCTTTCTGAGAAACTTCTTTGTGTTCTGTGAAATCATCTCAGAGAGTTACAGCTTTCCCCTCAGGTAGCCTTTCGCTAAGACAGTTCTTGTGGAATTAGGAAAGTGATATTTGGAAACCCATAGAGGGCTATGGTGAAAAAGGAAATATCCTCAGCTGAAATCTGGAAAGAAGCTTTCTGAGAAACTGCTTAGTGTTCTGTTAATTCATCTCACAGAGTTACATCTGTATCTCGTGGATCTCTTTGCTAGCCTTATTTCTGTGGAATCTGAGAACAGATATTTCGGATCCCTTTTAAGACTATAGGGCCAAAGGAAATATCCTCCGATAACAAAGAGAAAGAAGCTTTCGGAGAAACTTCTTTGTGTTCTGTGAAATCATCTCACAGAGTTACAGCTTTAACCTCAAGAAGCCTTTCTCTAAGACAGTTCTTCTGGAATTGGCAAAGTGATATTTGGAAGCCCATGAGGGCTATGGTGATAAAGAAAATATACTCGGATGAAATCTGGAAAGAAGCTTTCTGAGGAACTGCTTAGTGTTCTGTTAATTCATCTCACACAGTTACATCTGTATATCGTGGATCTCTTTGCTAGTCTTATTTCTGTGGAATCTGAGAACAGATATTTCGGATCCCTTTGAAGACTATATTGCCAAAGGAAATATCCTCCGAAAACAAAGAGAAAGAAGCTTTCTGAGAAACATCTTTTTGTTCTGTGAAATCATCTCACCGAGTTACAGCTTTCCCCTCAAGAAGCCTTTCGCTAAGTCAGTTCTTGTGGAATTGGCAAAGTGATATTTGGAAGCCGATAGAGGGCTATGGTGAAAAAGGAAATATCCTCAGATGAAGTCTGGAAAGAAGTTTTCTGAGAAACTGCTTAGTGTTCTCTTAATTCATCTCACAGAGTTACATCTGTATTTCGTGGATCTCTTTGCTAGCCTTATTTCTGTGGAATGTGAGAACAGATATTTCAGATCCCTTTGAAGACTACAGGGAAAAAGAAAATATCCTCCGATTAAAAAGAGAAAGAAGCTTTCTGGGAAACTTCTTTGTGTTCTGTGAAATCATCTCACAGAGTTACCGCTTTCCCCTCAAGAAGCATTTCGCTAAGAGAGTTCTTGTGGAACTGGTAAAGTGATATTTGGAAGCCCATAGAGGGCTATGGTGAAAAAGGAAATATCCTAAGAAGAAATCTAGAAAGAAGCTTTCTGAGAAACTGCGTAGTGTTGCGTTAATTCATCTCACAGAGTTACATCTGTATTTCTTGGATCTCTTTGCTAGCCTTATTTCTGTGGAATGTGAGAACAGATATTTCGCATGCCTTTGAAGACTATAGGGCCAAAGGAAATATCCTCTGATAACAAAGAGAAAGAAGCTTTCTGAGAAACATCTTTGTGTTCTGTGATATCATCTCACAGAGTTACAGCATTCCCTTCAAGAAGCCTTTCGCTAAGACAGTTCTTGTGGAATTTGCAAAGTGATATTTGGAAGCCCGTAGAGGGCTATGGTGAAAAAGGAAATATCCTCAGATGAAATTGGAAACAAGATTTCTGAGAAACTGCTTAGTGTTCTGTTAATTCATCTCACAGAGTTAAATCTGTATTTCGTGGATCTCTTTGCTAGTCTTATTTCTGTGGAAATTCAGAACAGATATTTCGGATCCCTTTGAAGACTATAGGGCCAAAGGAAATACCCTCCGATAACAAAGAGAAAGAAGCTTTCTGAGAAACTTGATTGTGTTCTGTGAAATCATCACACAGAGTTAGAGCTTTCCTCTCAAGAAGCCTTTCGCTAGACAGTTCTTGTGAAATTGGCAAAGTGATATTTGGAAGCCCATAGAGGGCTACGGTGAAAAAGGAATTATCCTCAGATGAAATCTGGAAAGAAGCTTTTTGAGAAACTGCTTAGTGTTCTGTTAATTCATCTCACAGAGTTACATCTTTATCCTCTAGAAGCCTTTCGCTAAGACAGTTCTTGTGGAATTGGCAAAGTGATATATGGAAGCCCATAGAGGGCTATGGTGGAAAAGGAAATATCCTGCAATGAAATCTGGAAAGAAGGTTTCTGAGAAACTGCTCTGTGATGTGTGACTTCCACTCACAGAGTTACATCTGTATTTCGTAGATCTCTCTGCTAGC
>NW_020260589.1:0-488 GCF_003255815.1 Theropithecus gelada
CTCAGGAAGGGGAACATCACACACCGGGGCCTATCATGGGGAGGGGGGAGGGGGGAGGGATTGAATTGGGAGTTATACCTGATGTAAATGACGAGTTGATGGGTGCAGTAGACCAACATGGCACAAGTATACATATGTAACAAACCTCCACGTTATGCACATGTACCCTAAAACTTAAAGTATAACAATAATAAATACATTGAAAAAAAAAGAAAAAAAAACAAAAAAAAAAAGACAGTTCTTCCGGAATTGTCAAAGTGATATTTGGAAGCCCATAGAGGGCGCTGGTGAAAAAGGAAATATCCTCAGATGAAATCTGGAAAGAAGCTTTCTGAGAAACTGCTCTGTGATGTGTGACTTCAACTCACAGAGTTACATCTGTATTTCGTGGATTTCTTTGCAAGCCTTATTTCTGTGGAATCTGAGAACAGATATTTCGGATCCCTTTGAAGACTATAGGGCCAAAGGAAATATCCTCTCATAACAAA
>NW_020260589.1:548-2709 GCF_003255815.1 Theropithecus gelada
GATAACAAAGAGAAAGAAGCTTTCTGAGAAACTTCTTTGTGTTCTGTGAAATCATCTCACAGAGTTACAGCTTTCCCCGAAAGAAGCCTTTCGCTAAGACAGTTCTTGTGGAATTGGCAAAGTGATATTTGGAAGCCCTTAGAGGGCTAGGGTGGAAAAGGAAATATCCTCAGATGAAATCTGGAAAGAAGTTTTCTGAGAAACTGCTCTGTGATGTGTGACTTCCACTCACAGAGTTACATCTGTATTTCTTCGATCTCTTTGCTAGCCTTATTTCTGTGGATTCTGAGAACAGATATTTCGGATCCCTTTGAAGACTATAGGGCCAGAGAAAATATCCTCCGATAACAGAGAGAAGGAAGCTTTCTGAGAAACATCTTTGTGTTCTGTGAAATCATCTCACAGAGTGACAGCTTTCCCCTCAAGAAGCCTTTGGCGAAGACACTTCTTGTGGAATTGGCAAAGTGACATGTGGAAGCCCATAGAGGGCTATGGTGAAAAAGGAAATATCCTCAGATGAAATCTGGAAAGAAGCTTTCTGAGAAACATCTTGGTGTTCTTTTAATTCATCTCACAGAGTTACATCTGTATTTCATGGATCTCTTTGCTAGCCTTATTGCTGTGGAATCTGAGAACAGATATTTCGGATCCCTTTGAAGACTATAGGGCCAAAGGAAATATCCTGCGATAACAAAGAGAAAGAAGCTTCCTGAGAAACTTCTTTGTGTTCTTTGAAATCATCTCACAGAGTTACAGCTTCCCCTCAAGAAGCCTTTCGCCAAGACAGTTCTTGTGGAATTGGCAAAGTGATATTTGGAAGCCCATAGATGGCTATGGTGAAAAAGGAAATATCCTCAGATGAAATCTGGAAAGAAGCTTTCTCAGAAACTGCTTAGTGTTCTGTTAATTCATCTCACGGAGTTACATCTGTATTTCGTGGATCTCTTGGCTAGCCTTATTTCTGTGGAATCTGAGAACAGATATTTCCGATCTCTTTGAAGACTATAGGACCAAAGGAAATATCCTCCGATAACAAAGAGAAAGAAGCTTTCTCAGAAACTTCTTTGTCTTCTGAGAAATCATCTCAAAGAGTTACAGCTTTCCCCTCAAGAAGCCTTTCGCTAAGACAGTTTTTTTGGAATTGGCAAAGTGATATTTGGAAGCCCATAGAGGGCTATGGTGAAAAAGGAAATATCCTCAGATGAAATCTCGAAAGAAGCTTTCTGAGAAACTGCTTAGTGTTCTCTTAATTCATCTCACAGAGTTACATGTGTATTTCATGGTTCTCTGTGCTAGCCTTATTTCTGTGGAATCTGAGAACAGATATTTCGGACCCCTTCTAAGACTATAGGGCCAAAGGAAATATCCTCCGATAACAGAGAGAAGGAAGCTTTCTGAGAAACTTCTTTGTGTTCTGTGAAATCATCTCACAGAGTGACAGCTTTCCCCTCAAGAAGCCCTTGGCGAAGACAGTTCTTGTGGAATTGGCAAAGTGACATTTGGAAGCCCATAGAGGGGTATGGTGAAAAAGGAAATATCCTCAGATGAAATCTGGAAAGAAGCTTTCTGAGAAACTGCTCTGTGATGTGTGACTTCCACTCACAGAGTTACATCTGTATTTCGTGGATCTCTTTGCTAGCTTTATTTCTGTGGATTCTGAGAACAGATATTTCGGATCCCTTTGAAGACAATAGGGCCAGAGAAAATATCCTCCGATAACAAAGAGAAAGAAGCTTTCTGAGAAACTTCTTTGTGTTCTGTGAAATCATCTCACAGAGTTACAGCTTTCCCCGAAAGAAGCCTTTCGCTAAGACAGTTCTTGTGGAATTGGCAAAGTGATATTTTGAAGCCCTTAGAGTGCTATGGTGAAAAAGGAAATATCCTCAAATGAAATATGGAAAGATGCTTTCTGAGAAATTTCTTAGTGTTCTGTTAATTCATCTCACAGAGTTACATCTGTATTTCGTGGATCTCTTTGCTAGCCTTATTTCTGTGGAATCTGAGAACAGATATTTCGGATCCCTTTGAGGACTATAGGGCCAAAGGAAATATCCTCCGATAACAAACAGAAAGAAGCTTTCTGAGAAACTTCTTTGTGTTCTGTGAAATCACCTCACAGAGTTACAGCTTTCCCCTCAAGAAGCCTTTCGCTAAGACAGTT
>NW_020260589.1:2761-4017 GCF_003255815.1 Theropithecus gelada
AAGAAGCCTTTCGCTAAGACAGTTCTTGTGGAATTGGCAAAGTGATATTTGGAAGCCCATAGAGGGCTATGGTGAAAAAGGAAATATACTCAGATGAAATCTGGAAAGAAGCTTTCTGAGAAACTGCTTAGTGTTCTGTTAATGCATCTCAAAGAGTTACATATGAATTTCGTGGATCTCTTTGTTAGCCTTATTTCTGTGGAATCTGAGAACAGATATTTCGGATCCCTTTGAAGACTATGGGGCCAAAGGAAATATCCTCCGATAACAAAGAGAAAGAAGCTTTCTGAGAAACTTCTTTGTGTTCTGTGAAATCACCTCACAGAGTTACAGCTTTCCCCTCAAGAAGCCTTTCGCTAAGACAGTTCTTGTGGAATTGGCAAAGTGATATTTGGAAGCCCATATAGGGCGCTGGTGAAAAAGGAAATATCCTGAGCTGAAATCTGGAAAGAAGCTTTCTGAGAAACTGCTCTGTGATGTGTGACTTCAACTCACAGAGATACATCTGTATTTCGTGAATCTCTTTGCTAGCTTTATTTCTGTTTAATCTGAGAACAGATATTTCGGATCCCTTTGAGGACTATAGGGACGAAGGAAATATACTCCGATAACAAAGAGAAAGAAGCTTTCTGAGAAACTTCTTTGTGTTCTGTGAAATCATCTAACAGAGTTACAGCTTTCCCCTCAAAAAGCCATTCGCTAAGACAGTGCTTGTGGAATTGGCAAAGTGATATTTGGAAGCCCATAGAGGGCTATGGTGAAAAAGGAAATATCCTCAGATGACATCTGGAAAGAAGCTTTCTGAAAAACTGCTCTGTGATGTGTGACTTCCACTCACAGAGTTACATGTGTATTTCGTGGATCTCTTTGCTGGCCTTATTTCTGTGGAATCTGAGAACAGATATTTAGGATCCCTTCTAAGACTATAGGGCCAAAGGAAATATCCTCCGATAACAGAGAGAAGGAAGCTTTCTGAGAAACTTCTTTGTGTTCTGTGATATCATCTCACAGAGTGACAGCTTTCCCCTCAAGAAGCCTTTCGCTAAGACAGTTCTTTTGGAATTGGCAAAGTGATATTTGGAAGCCCATAGAGAGCTACGGTGAAAGAGAAAATATCCTCAGAGAAAAACTGGAAAGAGGCTTTCTGAGAAACTGCTTTGTGATGTGTGACTTCCACTCACAGAGTTACATCTATATTTCGTGGATCTCTTTGCTAGCCTTATTTCTGTGGAAAGTGAGAACAGATATTTCGGATC
>NW_020260590.1:0-3092 GCF_003255815.1 Theropithecus gelada
GTGATGTACACATTGATTCACAACCAAACATTATTAAAATAAGCAATTTTCAAATCAATAATTCGGACTAGAAAATTGAAGAACTGCATTAGGGGAGGTCATGGGTCAAATACTGAACAGATGAAGGGGAGAGACTGGCCTGAAATATTACTCCTATTACTCACGTTCACACACTGGAACACTGCTATTCCAAAGGCTTTCCATTCCAGCCAAGACACAGTAACTAGCAGAGCTGCCTTTTAATTGAAATCTAAAGGAGAAAATAGGAGTGAATAGTGAGCTGTTTCCGCCAAGAGGACTGTTGGTTCACAATCTAAGGCCCAGCCCCAAATCTCAGGATTTTGAGGACCTGAGGCCAGCAGGTGGCAGAGTTGCACAGGCTACGTTATTCTGGAAGCTCACAGTCTCCAGAAGGGAGCAATATAGAATGGCAAAATGCATTAGCTTGGTCACATGACAGTCCTGCTTGAATTGAAAAAGGTGGTCATGACATGGGCACCATCTCCTTGACCCAGGACCCAGGCTTGGAGTTTCACTGATTACTCCATGATAACCTGATAAATCACTCATTGTCATTATTAGAAACCCAGTCTTCTAATGCAATGCCTCCCTAACTCTGATGCTGGAACAGCAAGTAAAACAGCTCCCAGTTTGTAAAACAGCTCCCAGTTTGGAAAAGTGGGAAATAGCTGGTGAGAGAACAGAGAGTGCCCTTTCATCTCCACATCTGTGATGGCGTGAAGAAGGCTCACAAGGGCAGTTTGGGCTGCTGAAGAGTAAGCGTGAATATTCTAGGGGAAAAAAGAAAGAAGAGAGGCCTGGATTTCTGTATGCAATCGTCGAAAATTCTCAGTTTCTGTTGGGCCCTGATGCCCTTCTAACTCTTACTGGGTGCTGGCATTTGGAGGCTGCCAAGATTCTGTGGAACATTTTGGGATCAGGTGCTTTGTTGCCCATGCTGGTCAGCTCCCGTGTAGAGATGTGCACCCTGTGCATCTGTGAAGAGCACTAGATGGACATAAACAAGGTAATGACCTTGCCGGAAATAGCAGCAGCCATCAGGACCCCAGCTCAGAGCCCAAGCCCATGAATAGCCAGATTATATGTGACTGAATTTTTTAAAAATGTTGATTTTTACATTTTCATTCCTATTACAAATTTCACTATAGATGGTTTAAAGAATTTACTGAAATGATTCTTAAATGATCCCAGTTATTAAGAATAAGCTTTTTGTTACTTGCAGTTTTTTTCTGGGACTCTCTAAATTACTCATGTTCTTTTTTGCTTGTAAAACATGATTTATTTTTCTTGAGACGGAGTTTCACTCTTGTTGTCCACAGTGGATTGCAATGGTGCCATCTCGGCTCACTGCAAACTCCGCCTCCCAGGTTCAAGTGATTCTCGTGCCTCAGTAGCTGGGATTACAGGCACATGCCACCAAGCCCAGTTACCTTTTGTATTTTTAGTAGAGATGGGGTTTCACCATGTTGGCCAGGCTGGTTTCCAACTCCTGTCTTCAGGTGATCTGCTCGCCTCAGATCAACCTCCCAAAGGTGCTGGGATTACAGGCATGAGCCACCGTGCCTGGCTGATATTTTTTACTTAATGTGTTACCCATATATTCATAACCAGTAGTTATACTTGCCTTTGAACTTGCCAGTTAATATGTGTTCCAGTTTCCTCTTCACATCTCATGTTATTAGTTCTATATGTTTCTTTCCTTTCTTCCTATGTATACTTTGGAAAGTTCATCTATCGGAATGTGTGTGTGTGTGTGTGTGTGTGTGTGTGTGTGTCTTTCTTTTAAGCCAAACCAAATCTCCCCTTTTTAAACTAATTCCCAGCCCCATTTTCAATGTCCAGTAGGTCAGGCAAGCTCACACTCACCCTTCATCACAAACAAAATCCACTTTTGCTCCAAGCTGGAGACTACGTGGAAATAGCACACGACCATTAGGAAGTTGGCCCAGGGAGTCATCACAGGATTTTACTGGAGTAAAAGAAAAATGAACAGAAAAAATTGGCATGTAGAGAATAAAGATGCAAGCTAAAAATATCAAGTCAGACAAGAGTCTAGGCACCTTCACATCTGGGGGCTGCAGGGCTCCAGTCTCCCTGGGGTGTACAGCGCAGAGACGCAGCCCCTCTGAGGTCATAGCCGGGCTCACAGATGTAGAACACTTCCTGCCCAGGCTGAAAGATGTCCTTGTCCCTTTGGGTACGCTCACCATGCAGGACATCTGGAGGTGGCTGACATACTGGGGAGAGAGAAACAAAGTATTGCTAATTTTCTCAATGTTAAACTGGCCAAGGGAATAATAATTACAAATCTATATATAATAATAAAGTTAAGATAACAGCTTTATTATATTGATAACAAACTAAATACACAGGACAAGGAAGATGTCTTGCCATCAGTCATAGAACTGACACATTGCAGAACTGTGACAAAAACAGAGGTATCCTCAATTCATTGCTTTTCATCTGAAGTATGCAACTAACATTCCGCAATGGACAGTTCCTTGTAGAATGCTTCCAATTACTGTTCACCCAGTACAAAATTGGGAGGAATGATGGCTTTTTATATCTTCATACTTCCTTTCTAGAAACGCATCACCAATTTAGTCTTGCATTTTAGGCAATAAAGGAGTGCCCCTGCCCATGTCTTGTCTAATAGGTCCCTCCGTCACCTATCACACCGGTGCAACAAACAGCGTCCATACATCTACTCTCATCTCCTGTCAAGGCTTCTCTCAGCGGCCACCTGACATAAGGTGGTAATGAACTATGGGCCTCTCTTCATGCTACGAAGCAAGGTGCTGTCTAGTCATTCATTTCACTATGGTGAGAAGGTGGGCAACTGTTGAACAAAATCTAAAAGACCTACTGTCACCATAATGAGAGTGTATATTTCACGCAACATATTGTAATAGTAGCACGGGCTCTCTCTTAATATAGTTGATCTGATCTGATCTTGGGAAGTCAGAACACATTTGGATCTCAACTAAATTACATAAAACTGTTATAAAATGGAAAAAATAATTTCAGTTTGGCTTTGAGCAGACCAGTTCCCTTTTCTGGACTTCAGCTTT
>NW_020260590.1:3097-4017 GCF_003255815.1 Theropithecus gelada
GATTGCATGACTGGATGCTGATTAGCAAAGCCAAGACTTGGAGTGAGGCGGGCTTGCATTCCAGTTTTGTCTGCAAGTTAGTATCTTAGAAAATTTTCTGATCTCTCTAAGGTACATATTCTCTGTAAAACATCAAGGCCCGGCGTGGTGGCTCATGCCTATAATCCCAGCACTTTGGGAGGCCAAGATGGGTGGATTGCTTGAGCTGAGGAGTTTGAGACCAGCCTGGGCAACATGGTGAGACTCTATCTGTACAAAAAAACATAAAAATCTTAACCAGGCATGGTGGCATGCACCGATAGTCCTAGCTATGTGGGAGGCTCAGGCAGGAGAATTGCTTGACCCAGGGAGGCAGAGGTTGAAGTAAGCCATGATGGCACCACTGCAGCCCAACCCGAGTGACAGAGCAAGACAGTATCTCAAGCAAAACAAAACAGACAAACATAGAACAACTGGTAACTACCGAATAACTTTGTTTTAAGGATTAAAATTCACATGTAGCCTGTATCATAGTGCCTGGCCAGAGGAATCACTCATTTTGTATCAACAATTATTATACTCAAAAGTAATGGACAGATCTGTTTATAAGAACCCCAAAGAAACATCATATTCCTTGCCCAGGTTGAGCTTTGCTTCTCAATTTCAGCACATGTGTATGTACATACACCTTCTGAATTTCACCTTCACTATCTAGAAAATTTGCTCCCTGACCCTGCTCAGTACACATCCCTCCCCCTGAACAAATACCGATCACCTGATCCAACAGCAACTCATGTCATTTGCAGGGACCTTCTAGGCCTCAGTCAGACTCACCCCTGGAGCAGCTTGGTAACTCTGGCTCCCATTTGTTCAGGGCCTGGCATTGCACACGGTGGGGTCCTTTCATGACAAAGCCAGGCTGACACCTAAACTCCACAACT
>NW_020260591.1:0-4016 GCF_003255815.1 Theropithecus gelada
TCCTTCCTTTAAGCAGACACTGCCTCTGTCTGTGCTGTGCTTCCTGGGGTAGGGGAATGATGAGACTGGCAGTCTCATGGCTACCACAGCTGCTGTAATGCTGAGTCACACCCAAAGCCCACAGCCAGAGACCAGCACAGCACAGAGTGATGCCCAAGGCCCACACTGCTACAACTGCCTGCCACTGAGATTTATGTGTGTCTCAAGGCTGCTGCAGAGCGTCAGTGGTGATGTGGGCTGGGAAACAAGACTGTCTCACCAAGGCTGTGGGTCTCTATCTGGCACTGTGGGTCTCTATCTGGCACTGTGGCGGGTCCAGCAGCTCTGTCCACAGGCACCAGCCTGGAGTCAAGGCCACTGGGTTTTGCCTAGTGTTGGATTTCACCATGGCCAGCCTGGCACTGGGTTGCCAGGCAAAGCCTTGAGCTCATGTTCCTCTCCTTTTCCCTAGTAGATAGTCACTTCCAGTATTGTGCTGCTGAGGAATGGTGGGGGCAGTCCCTTGGTCACCAAGGCTTAGCTGGGCAATGCCCAAAGCTCATGGAAATTGGAACCAGAAAAAAACCTGGAGCATGTCCCAGACCAGTGCTGATATGCTCCGCCTGCTGCTCAAGTTTACTCATCGCCCAATGCCACTGGAGAAGGCCAGCAGTGATACAAACCAGAACCTGAGACTGTCCTGTTGGGGCTGCAGTTTTCCACCAGGTGCTGGGGGGAGTCTAGGGACTTTGTCCATGGGTCCTGGTCTGGGGTCAGGACTGTAGGGTTCTCCCTGGCACTGCATTTTACTGTGATGGGCCCAGCACTGGCCTTCAAGTCAAAACCCTTCACTCTCATCACTTTCCTCCCTCAAGTGAGCCATGTCCCTGAGCTGCACTGCTTGGAGTTGGGGGAAGGGGGAGATTAGCAATGGAATATTGTCTTTCCTCCATATTCAAAGCCTCTTTTCTTATTGCTGTGCTAAAATCAGGTACTCTGATCTCTCACCTGGTTGCCTTAGCTCTTGTGAAGGTATTTCTGTGCTTAGTTGTTCAATTGTATTTTTCTGTGGAGGAGATGATTTCTGGAGGGTCCTATTTCACCATCTTGCTTCACTCTTCCCTCAATTAAAGATTATTTCCCAAAGCATCCTTCTGGTTTTGCTGGAGCTGACTCTCCTGTCTCCATCTTTAAGGGTTTTTCATATGAAATATTTAGCCTTAAATGGCTTTAAGTTTTGGAAGATAAATTTCTCTTGGGGAAGGGAGCAGAAACAAGCCTTGTATTCATATAAAAAAGAGAGGGAGAGGAAAGCGCTGTCCACTTCTCTCCAGGTCTCCAGGGCTGAATTCTCTTGCCATGAGCTTTGCTCACTCCACTTAGACCTGCTGGGAAGTGGGCACAGATGACGGAGCCGGGACTGTTTACCATTTAGGCCTCAAGGTTTGCTGATATCTCCTCTCCATAGTTTTCCTTCTGCTCGTTCTCTCCTTTCATAGGATTTGAGTGATGTAGCTCTGCCTGTGGAAACTATCTACCTCCTACCACCTTCTCCATCAAATCTTCTGCGCTCATATTTATTTGTAGTGTGTGCTCCTGGAGTCTCCAAATTGACTGAGGTGGTTCCTCTTGTGCCTATTTGGGATACAGACTGGCTGGAAGTTTCCAAATGCCCTGTGAGAAGCTGCGTCTGTAAGATAGATGTCTTGGTACACCATGGTCTTTCCACAGTCTCTCTTGGTCTCTGTTTCCTTGGCTGGGCACTAAATTCGATAACTAATGATGAGTGAAAAAAGAGTGACAAGGAATTGAAGAATACTTTCTTCACTTTGTGTTTTCATGGATCCAAGGCATGCCCCAGCCAACACAGCAGATAAAGCAGGACATTGAGAATTTCAGTGCTCCAGTGGGGGTTCCAGCAGGAGGCACCCAATAATCACTACAGAGTGAGCTCTAACCATCCTGCTCTGGCGGGCAGGAGACTAGGAACCTGCTTTTTCTGCTCTGAATGGCACAGATGCATCTCTGGTGCGTCTAGGGGGACAGTTCGAGGAGGGTAAATTTTAGAAAACTGTGGCCATGTTTGAAAGACTGGAGAGAGCTGAACTCACTGAAAGGCTTCTATTACTCTATGAGCAGAGAGACAGGAGGCTATAGAAGAGATAATCATAGTGAAAGTTGTGAGGATCCAGAGTAAACAGGAGGGAAAGGGAGACTTCATCCTATAGGAAGGGCCAGGCCAGGACCATCCTTCAACACAGCAGTCCCAGGTACCACAGGCTTGTGAAGCCAAACCTGTCTGACTTCACATTTGGTAATGACATGGGATCTCTGGTCAGATGAGAGAGGCAGCAAGTGCTGACTCCAGGTTCTGTATAAAGTCTGATCAGTCATGCAGAACGACAGACATTGCACCAAAGGTCAATAATATTTTAATGAATAATATACCTGTAGCATTTATTTATTGCATTTTGTTATATAAGAAACAATTTCAGGCCAGGTGCAGTGGCTCACGCCTGTAATCCCAATACTTTGGGAGGCCGAGGTGGGTGGATCACGAGGTCACGAGTTCAAGACCAGCCTGGCCAAGATACTGAAACCTCATCTCTACTAAAAATACAAAAAATTCGCTGGGTGTCGTGGCAGGAACCTGTAATCCCAGCTACTCAGGAAACTGAGGCAGGAGGATTGCTTGAACCCAGGAAGTGGAGGTTGCAGTGAGCTGAGATCATGCCACTGCACTTTAGCCTGGGCAACAGAATGAGACTCCGTCTCAAAAACGAAACAAAACAAACAAAACAAAACAAAAGCACTTTCTCTATTGGTTCATTTAAAACATTTAATCACACTGAAATGATTCTTAAATAATTTCGCAGATGAGAATTGTGAGTTTCAGATTGGGGAATCATTTGTCCATAGTCACAATTAATCAGATTCATGACATAATTTCTTGCATGTGGTTAGTTCACAGATTTAATTAAAATACCTGGGATCAGAGTTTACTTATAGATTTTCAAGTCTTTTAGAATCAGCAGTCAGTAGTCACCTTTAGCATCTCATTGTAGAATGGTCAGGATATTTACACCACACCTTATGTCATGTCCTCATGGTAAAATTTATCATGTATTTAGAGTGTATTCATCTCTGTGAATGTATCTGAAAGGCATATGCCAAGTCAGCCTGGAGAATATTTGACTGGGCCCCAAGCAGATTTTGACCTTTTAATATACACAGCTACCTTTTCCCAGTGGAAAGGGAGCTAGTCCTTGACCATTTCCTGTGGACATTGCCAGAGATGGTGCAGGCTGAATAAGAATGCCCACCATCTGTCCAGGAACCAGTGTCCTTCAAGGATGTTGCTGTGGACTTCACCAGGGAGAGTGTGTCCTGCAGAGAAAGCAGCACAGAGGTGCTTTGCTAGAGAGGCATAGCCATCTGTGCAAGGGATGTCTGTGGCTGACACTTCCAAACTCGTGTATTTCATACAAAGTCATCCAGAACACTTTCTCCGTATTCCACCCTGCCTGTATCCTGATTCCTAGACTTCCTTACATGTGCACGAAGGAAATTTGTTTATTCACATATTTACTTACTCATTCACTGACTGTGCAATGATGAGGGGGCACTGGCTCTGGGAAGGGAGGTTGGAGAAGGAGGCAGAATGCAGTTTGGGGTTAAGGCTCGGTAATGGAAGAGAGACTGGGAAGCTGAGGACCAGGAGCAAGGAAAAGCTCTACTCAGCCTCCCCTGGTGATGCTATGCTCACCAGGGGCTGGCAGGACCTGCAGGTTTGTGACCTGAAGTGGAGGGTCAGCGCAGCCACATACCCAAGGCAGGCACCTAATGTGTGGGCTTCACTAGGAAGGACGGTGTCCTGAGGACAGCAATAGAAACAGGGCTCCTGTTGTCTCACATTGGAGTTTCTTGTTCCCACATTCTCCTGTCCCAGTGAACAGCATAGGACCATCCTTCCCACATGCTGAGTTCCTTCCCTTTTGGCACAGGAAGGGGTGTGTTGATTTGAAGCCCTAAAATAA
>NW_020260592.1:0-4014 GCF_003255815.1 Theropithecus gelada
GGGAGGGGAGGGGAGGGGAGGGGAGGGGAGGGAAGGGAAGGGAAGGGAAGGGAAGGGAAGGGAAGGGAAGGGAAGGGAAGGGAAGGGAAGGGAAGGGAAGGGAAGGGAAGGGAAGGGAAGGGAAGGGAAGGGAAAAAAGAGAAAAACAGAGTTGGGACACTCAGAGTCAGCGGGGCTCCTGGCCGCCGCACAGCTCTGCCCTGCCCAGGGTTTGTTTTCCAGAAGGCGTTGCCTCCACTCAGGACCTTTCTGGAGAACCCAAGTCATAAAAACGTCCCAACCCTTGACCCAGCAGTTCCACTTCCAGCGATTTATTCTAAGGAAACCCCAAGACCAGAGGGCAAAGGTGAGCTCAGGGATGTTTCTCGGAGCATGATTAACGGTGAGCTGGACGGGACTGAGCGTGTTCGTTCTGGGGAGAGCTGTCTCCAGCCACAGCGAAAGGCAGCAAGGCCAATTTACTCAGACAAATGAAAAAGCCAGCTCACAAAAGTCCGTCTATTGTGACTCCATTTTTGTCTGAGAAAAAGAAGTATGTTGGCCGGGCGCGGTGGCTCACGCCTGTAATCCAGCACTTTGGGAGGCCAAGGCGGGCGGATCACGAGGTCAGGAGATCGAGACCATCCTGGTTAACACAGTGAAACCCCGTCTCTACTAAAAATACAAAAATAAATTAGCTGGGCGTGGTGGCGGGCACCTGTAGTCCCAGCTACTTGGGAGGCTGAGGCAGGAGAATGGCGTGAACCCGGGAGGCAGAGCTTGCAGTGAGCTGAGATCGCACCATTGCACTCCAGCCTGGTCTACAGAGCGAGACTCTGTCCCAAAATTAAAAAAGTGTTATTAGGCCAGATGCAGTGATTCACACCTGTAATCCCAGCATTTTGGGCAGATCACTTGAGGCCAGGAGTTTGAGACCAGCCTGGTCAACATGGAAAAAACCCCAGCTCTACCAAAAATACATTTAAAAAGTAGCCAGGTGTGGTGGTGCATGCCTGTTATCCCAGCTCCTCTGGAGGCTGAGGCACAAGAATTGCTTGAACCCTAAAGGCAAAGGTTGCTGTGAGCCAAGATCATGCCACTGCACTCCAGCCTGGGCGACAGAGTGAGACTCTGTGATAGGGTTTGCCTGTGTCCCCACCCAAATCTCATCTTGAATTGTAGCTCCCATAATCACCATGTGTTGTGGGAGGGACCCAGTGGGAGGGAATCGAATCATGGGAGTGGGATATTCCTATGATGTTCTCATGGTAGTGAGTAAGTCTCACGAGATCTTTTTTTTTTTTTTTTTTTTGAGACAGAGTCTCGCTCTGTTGCCCAGGCTGGAGTGCAGTGGCACGATCTCGGCTCACTGCAAGCTCTGCCTCCCAGGTTCAGGCCATTCTCCTGCCTCAGCCTCCCGAGTAGCTGGGACTACAGGCATCTGCTACCACGCCCAGCTAATTTTTGTATTTTTAGTAGAGACGGGGTTTCACCATGTTGGCCAGGATGGTCTCAATCTACTGACCTAGTGATCTGCCCACCTCAGCCTCCCAAAGTGCTGGGATTACAGGCATGAGCCCCCGCACCCGGCTGAGATCTGATGGTTTTATAAAGGGTAGTTCCCTGCCCACACTCCCTTGCTGCCGCCATGGAAGACGCCCCTTTGCACCTCCTTCACCTTCCACCATCATTGTGAGGCCTCCCCAGCCATGTGGAACTCTGAGTCCATTAAACTTCTTTTCATTATAAATTACCCAGTCTTGGGTATGTCTTTATTAGCAGTGTGAGCTCAGACTAATACAATCTGTCTCAAAAAGAGAAAATAAAATTCTATTTCGTTTTAGTTTTTTTCCCTTGACACTGACGGTTGTCGTCGTCGTCGTTTTCAGCAACACATATGTATTGCTCGTCAAATGGAAAAAGAATAAAACGTAAAACCAGTTGCCAGGATGACAGCTGCTTCTCTCTTTAGCAAAGCTCTGCTCCAAATGCCCAGCAGTGTTGCCCTGGGACCCAGCTCTCCTGGGTCCCTTTCCTGGGTCCTGGGCTCTGTCACTCACTCTCCTCCCTCCAGCCTCATCCTGGGCAGGTTCCCGGCAGCACATTCCCAGGCGGGTCAGAGGGGCCTTCCAGGCTCCCCTCCCAGAGATGCTTCTCTCATCAAGACACAGGTGCAGTTTGCCACCCTCTCCCTTCTGGCCCCTGGAGTCACTATTTTCAAATCTGCCATTTTCCCTCTGAACAGGGTACATACAGCCTCAAACAGGTGGATTTTACAACCAAGTGGGAGGATTTTGCCCACAGGAAGACCTCGGAGGCGGCTGCCATCCAGATGGCTCGGGCAGCCCAGCTGACCTGCTGCAGAGGCCTTCCTGGAAGGTCTCGGGCATGGGGGTGTCCACACTGGATCCTGGACAGGAGTGAGCCTCCGTCTCGGAGAGACGCACTGAGTGGGAGCCACACGTGTACCCTGGAGGAAGGCCCTCTGTGTTACTCAGTTCTCGCGTCGCTGTAAGGGAAGACCTGAGGCTGGGTAACGTATAAAGAAAAGAGGTTTGCAATATGGTTTGGCTCCGTGTCCCCACCCAAATCTCATCTCAGTTGTAATCCTCATGTGTTGAGGGCGGGACCTGGTGGGAGGTGATTAGATTGTGGAGGTGGTTTCCTCCATGCTATTCTCCTGATAATGACTGAGTTCTCATGAGATCTGATGGGTTTTTTTGTTTGTTTGTTTGTTTGTTTGTTTTTTAGACAGAGTCTGGCTCTGTCGCCCAGGCTGGTGTGCAGTGGCACAATCTCTGCTCACTGCAACCTCTGTCTCCTGGGTTCAAGCGATTCTCCTGCCTCAGCCTCCCGATTAGCTGGGATTATAGGTGCCCTCCACATCTGGCTAATTTTTGTATTTTTAGCAGAGACGGGGTTTCATCATGTTGGCCAGGCTGGTCTGAAACTCCTGACCTCGGGTGATCCACCCGCCTCAGCCTCCCAGAGTGCTGGGATTACAGGCATGAACCACCGCAACCAGCCAAGATCTGATGGTTTCAAGCCAGGCATGGCGGCTCAAGTCTGTAATCCCAGCACTCTGGCAGGCCGAGGCGGGTGGTCTCCTGAGGTCAGGAGTTTCAGACCAGCTTGGCCAGCACGATGAAACCCCATCTCTGCTACTAAAAATACAAAAATTAGTTGGGCGTGGTGGGGGGCACCTGTAATTCCAGCTACGCAGGAGGCTGAGGCAGGAGAATCATTTGAACCTGGGAGGCGGAGGTTGCAGTGAGCCGAGATTGTGCCATTTCATTCTAGCCTGGGCAACAAGAGCGAAACTCCATCTCAAAAACAAACAAACAAAAACAAAACAAAACAAAAAGATCTGATGGTTTCATAAGTCAAGCTCCTCCTTCACGCACTTCTCTCTCTCACCTGCCGCCATGTAAGACGTGCCTGCTTCCCATTCCCTCGTGACTGTAAGCTTCCTGAGGCCTCCCCAGCCATGTGGAACTGTGTGAGTCGATTAAACCTCTTTTCTCTGTAAACGACCCAGTCTTGGATAGTATCTGTATAGCAGTGTGAAAACAGGCTAATACAGTTTATGTGGTCCACGGTTCTACAGGCCGTACAGGAAGCAGGGCAGCAGCATCTGCTTCTAGCAAGGCCTCAGGCTGCTTCCACTCATGGCAGAGGTGAAGGGACAGGTGCATCACGTGATGACAACAGGAGCAAGAGAGGCGGTGGGGAGGTCCCAGATCCTTCATGAACTCACTTATCACCAAGGGGATGACGCTGGGCAATTCGTGAGGGATACGCCCCCATGATCCAACACCTCCCAGCAGGCCTGGGGATCACATTTCAACCTGAGATCTGTAGGGCATAAACATGCAAACCTCATCCACCTCTCTCCTGGGTCCCCCAGGTGTGGCCATGGCAGGGCAGTTCCAGCACTGCCAGATATGATGATTTTTCAAGAGAAGCTGAAAGTCCAGATTTAAAAAATATATTTTTTAAGTCCTTTAATTTTTTTTTTTTTTTTTTTTTTTTTTT
>NW_020260593.1:0-4013 GCF_003255815.1 Theropithecus gelada
TTCTTGTGGAATTTGCAAACTGATATTTGGAAGCCCATAGAGGGCTACGGTGAGAAGGGAAATATCCTCCGATGAAATCTGGCAAGAAGCTTTCTGAGAAAGTGCTTAGTGTTCTTTGAATTCATCTCACAGAGTTACAGCTTTCCCCTCAACAAGCCGCTCGCTAAGCCTGTTCTTTTGGAATTCACAAAGTGAAATTTGGAAGCCCATAGAGTGCTATGGTGAAAAAGGCAATATCCTCAGAGAAAAAGTGGAAAGAAACTTTCTGAGAAACTGCCTTGTTTTGTGTGACTTCCACTCACAGAGGTACATCTGTATTTCGTGGATCTCTTTGCTACCCTTATTTCTGTGGAATCTGAGAACAGATATTTCGGAACCCTTTGAAGACTATAGGGCCAAAGGAAATATCCTAAAAAAACGAAGAGAAAGAACGTTTCTGAGAAACTTCTTTGTGTTCGGTGAAATCATCTCACAGAATTACAGATTTCCCCTCAAGAAGCCGCTCAGTAAGCCTGTTCTTGTGGAATTCGCAAAGTGATATTTGGAAGCCCATAGAGGGCTATGGTGAAAAAGGAAATATCCACAGATGAAATCTGGAAAGCAGCTCTCTGAGAAACTGCTTTGTGATGTGTCACTTTCTCTCACAGATTTACATCTGTATTTCGTGGATCTTTTTGCTAGCCTTATTTCTGTGGAATCTGAGAACAGATATTTCGGATCCCTTTGAAGACTATAGGGCCAAAGGAAATATCCTCCAATAACAAAGAGAAAGAAGCTTACTGAGAAAGTTCTTTTTGTTCTGTGAAATCATCACACAGAATTACAGCTTTCCTTTCAAGAGGCCTTTGGCTAAGACAGTTCTTGTGGAATTCGCAAAGTGATGTTTGGAAGCCCATAGAGGGGTATGGTGAAAAAGGAAATATCTTCCCATGAAATCTGCAAGGAAGCTTTCTGAGAAACTGCTTAGTGTTCTGTGAATTCATCTCACAGAGTTATAGCTTTCCCTTCAAGAAGCCACTCGGTACGCCTGTTGTTGTGGAATTCGCAAGGTGATATTTTGAAGCCCATAGAGGTCTACGGTGAAAAAGGCAATATCCTCAGAGAAAAACTGGACAGAAGCTTTCTGATAAATAGCTTTGTGATGTGAGACTTCCACTCACAGAGTTACAGGTGTATTTCGTGGAGCTGTTTGCAAGCCTTATTTCTGTGGAATCAGAGAACAGATATTTTGGATCCCTTTGAAGAATATAGGGCCAAAGGAAATATCCTCCGATAACAAAGAGAAAGAAGCTTTCTGAGAAAATTCTTTGAGTTCTGAGAAATCATCTCTCAGCGCTACAGCTTTCCCCTCAAGAAGCCATTCGATAAGATAGTTCTTGTGGATTTGCAAACTGATATTTGGAAGCCCATAGAGGGCTATGGTTGAATACTGAATATCCGCCGTTGAAATCTGGAAAGAAGCTTTCTGAGAAGCTGCTTAGTGTTCTGTGAATTCATCTCACAGAGTTACAGCTTTCCCCTCAAGAAGCCGCTCGCTATGCCTGTTCTTGTGAAATACGCAAAGTGATATTTGGAATCCCATAGAGTGCTATGGTGAAAAAGGCAATATCCTCAGAGAACAACAGGAAAGAAGCTTTCTGAGAAACTGCTTTGTGATGTGTGACTTCCACTCACAGAGTTACATCTGTGTTTCGTGGATGTCTTTGCTAACTTTATTTCTGTGGAATCTCAGAACAGGTATTTCGGATCCCTTTGAAGACTATAGGGCCAAAGGAAATATGTTCCGATAACAAATAGAAAGAAGCTTTCTGAGAAACTTCTTTGTGTTCTGTGAAATCATCTCACAGAGTTACAGCTTTCCCGTCCAGAAGCCTTTCGCTAAGACAGTTCTTGTGGAATTTGCAAGGTGATATTTTAAGTCCATAGAGGGCTATGGTGAAAAAGGAAACATCCTCCGATGAAATCTGGAAAGAAGCTTTCTGAGAAACTGATTTGTGTTCTGAGAATTCATCTCACAGAGTTACAGCTTTCCCCTCCAAAAGCCGCTCACTAAGCCTGTTCTTGTGGAATTCGCAAAGTGATATTTGGAAGCCCTTAGAGGGCTATGGTGAAAAAGGCAATATCCTCAGAGAAAAACTGCAGAGAAGCTTTCTGAGAAACTGCTTAGTTATGTGTGACTTCCACTCACAGAGTTACATCTGTGTTTCGTGGATCTCTTTGCTAGCCTTATTTCTGTGGAATCTGAGAAGAGATATTTGGGATCCCTTTGAAGACTATAGGGCCCAAGGAAATATCCGCTGATAACAAAGAGAAAGAAGATTTTTGAGAAACTTCTTTGTGTTCTGTGAAATCATCTCACACAGTTACAGCTTTCCCCTCAAGAAGCCTTTCGCTAAACCAGTTCTCTGGAATTTTCATAATGATATTTGGAAGCCCATAGAGGGCTATGGTGAAAAAGGAAATATCCTCAGATGAAATCTTGAAAGAAGCTTTCTGAGAAACTGCTTAGTGTTCTGTGAATTCATCTCACAGAGTTACAGCATTCGCCTCAAGAAGCCGCTCGCTAAGCCTGTTATTGTGGAATTCGCAAAGTGATATTTGGAATCCCATAGAGGGCTATGGTGAAAAAGGCAATATCCACAGAGAAAAACTGGAAAGAAGCTTTCTGAGTAACTGCTTTCTTATGTGTGACTTCCACTCACAGAGGTACATCTGTATTTCGTGGATCTCTTTGCTAGCCTTATTTCTGTGGAATCTAAGAACAGATATTTCGGATCCCTTTGAAGACTATAGGGCCAAAGGAAATATCCTCCGTTAAGAAAGAGAAAGACGCTTTCTTATCAATTTCTTTCTTTTCTGTGAAATCATCTCACAGAGTTACAGCATTCCCCTGAAAAAGCCTTTCGCTAAGACAGTTCTTGGGGAATTCGCAAAGTGATATTTCGAAGCACCTAGAGGGCTATGGTGAAAGCAAATATCCTCAGAAGAAATTTGGAAAGAAGCTTTCTGAGAAACTGTTTAGTGTCCTGTGAATTCATCTCACAGAGTTACAGCTTTCCCCTCAAGATGCCGCTCGCTAAGCCTGTTCTTCTGCAATTAGCAAAGTGATATTTGGAAGCCCATAGAGGGCTATGGTGAAAAGGAAATATCCTCAGATGAAATCTGGAAAGAAGCGTTGTGAGAAACTGCTTATTCTTCTGTGAATTCATCTCACAGAGTTACAGCTTTCCCCTCAAGAAGGCGCTCGCTCAGCCTGCTTTTGAGGAATTCTCAAAGTTATATTTGGAAGCCCATAGAGGGCTATGTTGAAAAAGGAAATATCCTCAGAGATAAACTAGAAAGAAGCTTTCTGAGAAAATGCTTTGTGATGTGTGACTTCCACTCACAGAATTACATCTGTATTTCGTGGATCTCTTTGCTAGC
This sequence comes from Theropithecus gelada, assembly GCF_003255815.1. Lineage (NCBI taxonomy): Eukaryota > Metazoa > Chordata > Mammalia > Primates > Cercopithecidae > Theropithecus > Theropithecus gelada. Next base: position 3,424 of record NW_020260593.1, read on the forward strand.
CTTATTTCTGTGGAATCTGAGAACAGATATTCCGGATCCCTTTGAAGACTATAGGGCCAAAGGAAATATCCTCCGTTAACAAAGAGAAAGACGCTTTCTGATCAACTTCTTTGTGTTCTGTGAAATCATCTCACAGAGTTACAGCATTCCCCTGAAGAAGCCTTTCGCTAAGACAGTTCTTGTGGAATTTGCAAAGTGATATTTTTAAGCCCATAGAGGGCTATGGTGAAAAAGGAAATACCCTCAGATGAAATCTGGAAAGAAGCTTTCTGAGAAACTGCTTAGTGTTGTTTGAATTCATCTAACAGAGTTACAGCTTTCAGCTCAAGTAGCCGCTGCCTAAGCCAGTTCTTGTGGAACTCGCAAAGTGATATTTGGAAGCCCATAGAGGGATATGGTGAAAAAGGCAATATCCTCAGAGAAAAACTGGAAAGAATCTTTCTGAGAAACTTCTTTGTGATGTGTGACTTCCACTCACAGAGTTACATCTCTATTTCATGGATCTCTTTGCTAACCTTATTTCTGTGGAATCTGAGAAGAGATATTTCGGATCCCTTTGAAGACTATAGGGCCAAAGGAAATATCCTCCG
>NW_020260594.1:0-3174 GCF_003255815.1 Theropithecus gelada
GGGCTATGGTGAAAAAGGAAATATCCTCGGATGAAATCTGGAAAGAAACTTTATGAGAAACTGCTTAGTGTTCTGTTATTTCACGTCACAGAGTTACATCTGTATTTCGTGGATCTCTTTGCTAGTCTTATTTCTGTGGAATGTGAGAACAGATATTTCGGATCCGTTTCTTTGAAGACTATAGGGCCCAAGGAAATATCCTCCGATAACAAAGAGAAAGAAGCTTTCTGAGAAACTTCTTTGTGTTCCGTGAAATCATCTCACAGAGTTACAGCTTTCCCCTCAAGAAGCCTTTCGCTAAGACAGTTCTTGTGGAATTGGAAAGGTGATATTTTGAAGCCCACAGAGGGCTATGGTGAAAAAGGAAATATCCTCAGATGAAATCCGGAAAGAAGGTTTCTCAGAAACTTCTTAGTGTTCTGTTAATTCATGTCACAGAGTTACATCTGTATTTTGTGGAGCTCTTTGCTAGCCTTATTTCTGTGGAATCTGAGAACAGATATTTCAGATCCCTTTCTTCGAAGACTATAGGGCCCAAGGAAATATCCTCCGATAACAAAGAGAAAGAAGCTTTCTGAGAAACTTCTTTGTGTTCTGTGAAATGATCTCACAGAGTTACAGCTTTCCCCTCAAGAAGCCTTTCGCTAAGACAGTTCTTGTGGAATTGGCAAAGTGATATTTGGGAGCCCATAGAGGGCTATGGTGAAAAAGGAAATATCCTCAGATGAAATCTGGAAAGAATCTTTCTGAGAAACTGCTTAGTGTACTGGTAATTCATCTCACAGTGTTACATCTGTATTTCGGGGATCACTTTGCTAGCCTTATTTCTGTGGAATCTGAGAACAGATATTTCGGATCCCTTTCTTTGAAGACTATGGAGCCAAAGGAAATATCCTCCGATAAAAAAGAGAAAGAAGCTTTCTGAGAAACTTCTTTGTTTCCGTGAAATCATCTCACAGAGTTACAGCTTTCCCCTCAAGAAGCCTTTCTCTAAGACAGTTCTTGTGGAATTGGCAAAGTGATATTTGGAAGCCTATAGAGGGCTACGGTGACAAAGGGAATATCCTCAGATGAAATCTGGAAAGAAGCTTTCTGAGAAACTGCTTAGTGTTCTGTTATTTTACGTCACAGAGTTACATCTGTATTTCGTGGATCACTTTGCGAGCCTTATTTCTGTGGAATCTGAGACCAGATATTTCGGATCCCTTTCTTTGAAGATTATAGGGCCCAAGGAAATGTCCTCCGATAACAAAGAGAAAGAAGCTTTCTGAGAAACTTCTTTGTGTTCTGTGAAATCATCGCACAGAGTTACAGCTTTCCCCTCAAGAAGCCTTTTGCTAAGACAGTTCTTGTGGAATTGGCAAGGTGATATTTGGAAGCCCATAGAGGGCTATGGTGAAAAAGGAAATATCCTCAGATGAAATCAGGAAAGAAGGTTTCTGAGAAACTTCTTAGTGTTCTGTTAATTCATGTCACAGAGTTACATATGTGTTTCGTGGAGCTCTTTGCTAGTCTTTTTTCTGTGGAATCTGAGAACAGATATTTCGGATCCCTTTCTTTGAAATCTATAGGGCGAAAGGAAATATCCTCCGATAACAAAGAGAAAGAAGCTTTCTGAGAAACTTCTTTGTGTTCTGTGAAATCATCGCACAGAATTACAGCTTTCCCCTCAAGAAACCTTTCGCTAAGACAGTTCTTGTGGAATTGGCAAAGTGATATTTGGAAGCGCATAGAGGGCTATGGGGAAAAAGGAAATATCCTCAGATGAAATCCGGAAAGAAGCTTTCTGAGAAAGTTCTTAGTGTTCTGTTAATTCATGTCACAGAGTTTCATCTGTATTTCGTGGAGCTCTTTGCTAGCCTTATTTCTGTGGAATCTGAGAACAGATATTTCGGATCCCTTTGTTTGAAGACTATCGGGCCAAAGGAAATATGCTCCGATAACAAGGAGAAGGAAGTTTTCTGAAAAATTTCTTTGTGTTTTGTGAAATCATCGCATAGAGTTACAGCTATCCCCTCACGAAGCCTTTTGCTAAGACAGTTCTTGTGGAATTGGCAAAGTGATATTTGGAAGCCCTTAGAGGGCTATGGTGAAAAAGGAAATATCCTCAGATGAAATCTGGAAAGCAGATTTCTGAGAAACTGCTCTGTGATGTGTGACTTCTATTCACAGAATTACATATGTATTTCGTGGATCTCTTTGCTAGCCGTATTTCGGTGAAATCTGAGAGCAGATATTTCGGATCCATTTGAAGACTAGAGGGCCAAAGAAAATATCCTCCGATAACAAAGAGAAGGAAGCTTTCTGAGAAACTTCTTTGTGTTCTGTGAAAGCATCTCACAAAGTTACAGCTTTCCCCTCAAGAAGCCTTTCGCTAGGACAGTTCTTGTGGAATAGGCAAAGTGTTATTTGGAAGCCCATTGAGGGCTATGGTGAAAAAGGAAATATCCTCATAAGAAATCTGGAAAGAAGCTTTCTGAGAAACTGCTTAGTGTTCTGTTAATTCATCTCACAGATTTACATCTATATTTCGTGGATCACTTTGCTAGCCTTATTTCTGTGGAATCAGAGAACAGATATTTCGGATCCCTTTCTTTGAAGACTATAGGGCCAAAGGAAATATCCTCCGATAACAAAGAGAAACAAGCTTCTGAGAAACTTCTTTGTGTTCTCCGAAATAATCTCACAGAGTTACAGCTTTCCCCTCAAGAAGCTTTTCGCTAAGACATTTCTTGTGGAATTGGCAAAGTGATATTTGGAAGCCCTTAGAGGGCTATGGTGAAAAACGAAATATCCTCAGATGAAATCTGGAAAGAAGCTTTCTGAGAAACTGTTTAGTGTTCTGTTAATTCATTCCACAGGGTTACATATGTATTTCGTGGATCTCTTTGCTAGCCTTATTTCTGTGGAATATGAGAACAGATATTTGGGATCCATTTGAAGACTATAGGACCAAAGGAAATATCCTCCGATAACAAAGAGAAAGAAGCTTTCTGAGAAACTTCTGTGTGTTCTGTGAAATCATCTCACAGAGTTACAGCTTTCCCCTAAAGAAGTCTTTCGCGACGACAGTTCTTGTGGAATTGGGAAAGTGATATTTGGAAGCCCATAGAGGCCTATGGTGAAAAAGGAAATATCCTCAGATGAAATCTGGAAAGAAGCTTTCTGAGAAAC
>NW_020260594.1:3187-4013 GCF_003255815.1 Theropithecus gelada
CTATAGGGCCAAAGGAAATATGCTCCGATAACAAAGAGAAGGAAGCTTTCTGAGAAACTTCTTTGTGTTCTGTGAAATCATCTCACAGAGTCACAGCTTTCCCCTCAAGAAGCCTTTCGCTAAGACAGTTTTTGTGGAAGTGGCAAAGTGATATTTGGAAGCCCATAGAGGGCTATGGTGACAAAGGAAATATCCTCAGATGAAATCTGGAAAGAAGCTTTCTCAGAAACTGCTTAGTGTTCTGTTATTTCACGTCACAGAGTTACATCTGTATTTCGTGGATCTCTTTGCTAGCCTTATTTCTGTGGAATCTGAGAACAGATATTTCGGATCCCTTTCTTTGAAGTCTATAGGGCCCAAGGAAATGTCCTCCAATAACAAAGAGAAAGATGCTTTCTGAGAAACTTTTTGTGTTCTGTGAAATCATCTCACAGAGTTACAGCTTTCCCCTAAAGAAGCCTTTCGGTAACAGAATTCTTGTGGAATTGGCAAAGTGATATTTGGAAGCCCTTAGAGGGCTATGGTGAAAAAGGAAATATCCTCAGATGAAATCTGGAAAGAAGCTTTCTGAGAAACTGCTTAGTGTTCTGTTATTTCACGTCACAGAGTTACATGTGTATTTCGTGGATCTCTTTGCTAGCTTTATTTCTGTGGAATCTGAGAACAGATATTTCGGATCCCTTTCTTTGAAGACTATAGGGCCCAGGAAATATCCTCCGATAACAAAGAGAAAGAAGCTTTCTGAGAATCTTCTTTGTGTTCTGTGAAATCACCTCACAGAGTTACAGCTTTCCCCTCAAGAAGCCTTTCGCTAAGACAGTTCTTG
>NW_020260595.1:0-4012 GCF_003255815.1 Theropithecus gelada
CTGCTGTCAGGTGTCGCGAAGGTGGCGGTGACCACAGCCTTGTAATTACTTGTCATAGTGGCCCCACCACAGACCCAGGGGCCCGGCTGTGTTTGGTCTTGAGAGTTTTATGCTTTTCTGGGCAGGGTCTCCCCTGTCTTGAATCTTCCCTGCCCTTTTTTGGAGACTGAAGGAAGGAAAAAGAGCGATAGGGAAGAGGGGAGAGAGGATTTGCAGCAATGTGGCCATTCCCACAGATTTCAATATGGAGTTAAGGAGTTGAGACCCCCCCACCTGCCCTCTTGTGTGCCTCAGGCCCCTCCTGGCCCCAGGTCACCCACACCCTCTGGCTTCCAGCAAGGGCTTCTTGGAGAAGCAGCCAGCTCCCCGCAGCCAGTCTTTAAAGGAGTGACATCACCTGTCTGAAAAGCATAAGGAGCCCCGCATGTGGTGGTCCTGAGGGGGCCACATCCTGGGCACCAGGCCAGTGAGTATCCCCAGATGAGTGTTTCTGGCTGGGAAGCAGGCTGGCATTTGGATTGAAGTCCTGCAAAGACTGCCATGGCCAGAGCCTGTACAGAGCAGCCCAAGAGCTGGGCATATGCTGGGCCTGGGTGGATGTGGAGGCTGTGCCATGGGGGCACGGGGGCCCCTGCTCACAGCTCAACTCGTGGTCACCCAGCACTGACCCACCCACCTTACCCTCCTTACCCTCCTTACCCTCCTACCCACCACGCTGTGAACTCACCTGCCACGGATCTCTACTCACTGTCCAAAGCCCTCTGCCCACACACGGGCTCGTGGCCTTGGGATGCTTTGGGTTGCACCAGGGCTGCAGAGCCTGGGTCGCTCACTGTCCAACTCTCCTGGGGAGATGTGGGCCCCACCCTGTGTCCCAACAGTAGCATTTCTGCAGCAGATGTGGAGATATTTACAGTAAGAGGGACACGTCCAAGTCCATAAATTGTTCGTTTTGCCACCAAGTGGATGACAAAACACCTTGCTGTGTGGGGCCGCTTGGAGGTGGGAACAGTGGGCATGTGGACCTGTCCTGCTGTTACCTTGGTTAACACCCTGAGGTGGAGTCTGAAAAACCCCGGTGCACACAAGCTTGAGAACTGCTCCCATTTCTGACACCAGAACCCATTTCCCAGTGGAACCCCAGAGCACCAACTCAGGTTCTTGCTCACATGTGTGGCTTTGTGTGCGGCTTCCCGAGGGCAGAAATGGCAGCCTCCCGCCGGAGAGCAGAGATGTGGCCCGGGGCTGAGTGTGGACCCCCGGTAATCCAGCTGCCTGCCTCCTTCCCTGACTGTGCGTGGAGGCCGCCTCTGCACGATGACGGCGGTCACTTGGTGTGGTCCTTACAGCTGTGGGCCCCATCCCACTCATCCTTGCCTGCCTGCAGAAAGCTACAGGACTGGCTTTGCCTTTAAATGTCCTGACTGCCCTGGCCTCCCTTACCCACAATGAGATGCCGAGAGCTGAGCTGTCCCGCTCGTGACTAACTCACCACTGCCTGCAACCTGCTCTACTGCTTGCCTCACACCCACCCTGCTGTGCTGCCTGCAGGCCTCCCCTTTCATGAGGATCTGGGCTGTGCCCAGGCAGCCCCCTGTGTCACTGAGGCCTGTCCTGCTCCCGCACGACCTCCAGAGCTCCCCTGGGCCCCTTGACCTGCATGAATGGGCTTCCCCTGGTGACTCAGGCCCCTCCTGTCCCTTCCTGGACCTCAGCGCAGGCCCTGGGGCTGGCGGGTGAGCACCCAGCACCCCCGCTAACGGCTTGGCCCTGCTGCTTCATGCTTACAAGAGTGCGTGCGACATGGCCAAGGTACGAGGCCACCACCAGGAGCTTTGCATCCCCCGTGTGTGGTGCCAGCCACGATTAGCAACAATGTCCCGGGCACAGAAATAAACCTGGGTACGGACACTGGCCTGAATGCTGTTGTCCAGGTAAAAGAACCCTGTTTCCTCCCATTGCTTTCTTTCCTTTATTTTAGCAACTTGTTTCTTCTGTGCTAAGAATGAGCCAGATTTATTATTGCTCTTTCCCCCCAACCCTTTGCTAGCTTGGCTTTATGTCGGTCACACTGGCCAGAACGGGGTAAATTTTTTAGCTTCTCTGCCTTAGGGAGAGCCTGTCTTTATTGATTGAAAGTGAGATGATATATCCAGTCCTTGGGGTCCTGTTTCTATGCCACCTAGACTAGGGGAGCGTTAGCACCATTTCTGTGGAGCCTGCCTCTCCTGCCTGCGTTGACTAGCGAGGCTGCAGGGCCAGCTGTGGGAGCCTGCAGGAAGGGGTTTGAGTGCCTGGTACCTATGAGCTCTGGGACAGAGCCGTGCCCACTGGGGGCCGCTGCCTGGAACCATAGCCTTCCTGGTGAGATTGAGAGGTTCTTTAGAGAGCTGAAATCATGCCCTCCTCGGCAGGCAGCTTCACCAACATGTGCTGTGGGGGGAGCGGATTCTGCCGGTCATGGGCGTGGTGCTGACACCCGCATGGTGGCCCCTCCAGTCCCTGATAAGCTGACCCACCTCTATGGTCAGGTAGTTCCACAGGCCTTTGCTGCAGAGAGGGTCCTCACTCAGCTGCAGACGGGATGGCGGCCACCTTGGCACGTTGGGGTCACGTCAGTGGCTTGGCCGTCTGGCGCCTCCTGGAGAGCAGCTGCTGGCCTTTACCTTAGATGTTCACATCCAAAAGGGCTCCAGAGTTTGTGGTGAAAACCCCCAGCCCTGTTGGAGACTCCTTAGTTCAGCTTGGCACAGAAGCTCGGAAAACAGTAGTTCTCCGGGTTCTTCCTTCAGAACTGAGTTCCAGTGCAGGGAAGGGAGCAGAGGGGCCGTGAGGTCAGCTGAAGCCTCCTGTGCCTCCCACTCGAGCTGAGGGCCATCTCTCTCCTGGGCTTTTCCCTGTTGCGTTCCCTAGTGCTATGCTGGCCTTGCCGAGGCTGGCCCCGGCTCGTTTCCTGGACTTCCTTGGGCCCCACGCTTGACTCCTGTTCGTTGAATGCCATTAGGGTCCAGTCATCGCTGGCTTCGCTCTCCTTTAGCACCTTGTAGATATCCACAGGTGCTTCCACCCTCGCACCCCGCACCCCGCACGTGGTGCAGCATTACCCCCGCCAGCCAATTTTTTGGTCAGACACTGTTTATCAGGCCATCATAGGAGATTCCATAGAAAGGCCACAGGTCGAAGAGACTATTACTCCCAATATCGCAGGGGCCGTGGCTCTACACCCCTCCTGTGATATTAATATCCTAGGGAAGAGAAGATGATACTACACCCAATATCGCAGGGGGTGTACCCCCACCCAGTGATACTGTTCTTAATGTACTCCACCCCCCACCACCAGGGATATCGTTCCTTATATCCAGGGGAAGAGAGGATAACATTATGCCCAATATTGCAGGGCAGTGTACACACCCTTTGTGATGTTGTTCCTAGTATCCAAAGGTAGAGACGATATTACCATATCGCAGGGGGTGTACACCCTTCTGTGATGCTGTTTTTGACATTCAGTGGGGGAGAGGATAACATTAATCCCATTATCCGCAGGTGTACAGACCCCTGTGATGTAGTTCCTACTGTACAGGGGAAAGAAGAATATTGCTCTCAATATCGCAGGGGGTGTAACCACCCTGCCCCCCGAATATTGTTCCTAATATGCACCGGGGTGGAGGCTAATGGTACTCCCAATATCTCACAAGGTGCACACACACCTGTGATACAGTTCCTAATATCCAGCGGGAAAGGGGCTGATTTTACTTTCGGTATCGCAGTGGGTGTATACCACCCCCAACCTTGGTTATCATTCCTAATATCCAGGTAGGAAGAAGATGACATGGCTGACAATATCAAAGGGGGTGGACAATTCTTCTGTGATATGGTTCCTGATATCCAGGGGGTGAGTGGACGATATTACTCCTAATAAAGTAGGAATCGTACAGCTACCCTGGGATTTTGTCCTTAATAACCATAGGGGAGAGGTGATATTACTACCAATATTGCAAGGGGTGTACACCCC
>NW_020260596.1:0-9530 GCF_003255815.1 Theropithecus gelada
ATGCTCATGGATAGGAAGAATCAATATCGTGAAAATGGCCATACTGCCCAAGGTAATTTATAGATTCAATGCCATCCCCATCAAGCTACCAATGAGTTTCTTCACAGAATTGGAAAAAACTGCTTTAAAGTTCATATGGAACCAAAAAAGAGCCCGCATCTCCAAGACAATCCTAAGTCAAAAGAACAAAGCTGGAGGCATCACGCTACCTGACTTCAAACTATACTACAAGGCTACAGTCACCAAAACAGCATGGTACTGGTACCAAAACAGAGATATAGACCAATGGAACAGAACAGAGTCCTCAGAAATAATACCACACATCTACAGCCATCTGATCTTTGACAAACCTGAGACAAACAAGAAATGGGGAAAGGATTCCCTATTTAATAAATGGTGCTGGGAAAATTGGCTAGCCATAAGCAGAAAGCTGAAACTGGATCCTTTCCTTACTCCTTATATGAAAATTAATTCAAGATGGATTAGAGACTTAAATGTTAGACCTAATACCATAAAAATCCTAGAGGAAAACCTAGGTAGTACCATTCAGGACATAGGCATGTGCAAAGACTTCATGTCTAAAACACCAAAACCAACGGCAGCAAAAGCTAAAATTGACAAATGGGATCTAATTAAACTAAAGAGCTTCTGCACCGCAAAAGAAACTACCATCAGAGTGAATAGGCAACCTACAGAAAGGGGAACCTACAAAGAACTCAAACAAATTTACAAGAAAAAAACAAACAACCCCATCAAAAAGTGGGCAAAGGATATGAACAGACATTTCTCAAAAGAAGACATTCATACAGCCAACAGACATATGAGAAAATGCTCATCATCACTGGCCATCAGAGAAATGCAAATCAAAACCACAATGAGATACCGTCTCACACCAGTTAGAATGGCGATCATTAAAAAGTCAGGAAACAACAGGTGCTGGAGAGGATGTGGAGAAATAGGAACACTTTTACACTGTTGGTGGGATTGTAAACTAGTTCAACCATTATGGAAAACAGTATGGCGATTCCTCAAGGATCTAGAACTAGATGTACCATATGACCCAGCCATCCCATTACTGGGGATATACCCAAAGGATTATAAATTATGCTGCTATAAAGACACATGCACATGTATGTTTAATGCAGCACTATTCACAAGAGCAAAGACTTGGAATCAACCCAAATGTCCATCAGTGACAGACTGGATTAAGAAAATGTGGCACATATACACCATGGAATACTATGCAGCCATAAAAAAGGATGAGTTTGTGTCCTTTGTAGGGACATGGATGCAGGTTCAATGCATCATTCTTAGCAAACTATCACAAGAACAGAAAACCAAACACCGCATGTCCTCACTCATAGGTGGGAACTGAACAATTAGATCACTTGGACTCAGGAAGGGGAACATCACACACCGGGGCCTATCATGGGGAGGGGGGAGGGGGTGGGATTGCATTGGGAGTCATACCTGATGTAAATGATGAGTTGATGGGTGCAGCACACCAACAAGGCACAAGTATACATATGTAAGAATCCTGCACGGTAGGCACATGTACCCTACAACTTACAGTATAATAATAATAAACAAACAAATAAACACTTATAAAATAAAAAAAAAAGAAATAAGGCTAGCAAAGAGATCCACGAAATACAGATGTAACTCTGTGAGTGGAAGTCACACATGACAAAGCAGTTTCGCAGAAAGCTTCTTTCCAGATTTCATCTGAGGATATTTCCTTTTTCACCATAGCACTCTATGGGCTTCCAAATATCACTTTGCCAATTCCACAAGAAGAGGCTTAGCGAGCGGCTTCTTGAGTGGAAAGCTGTAACACTGTGAGAAGAATTAACAGAACACTAAGAAGTTTCTCAGAAAGCTTCTTTACAGATTTCATCTGAGGACATTTCCTTTTTCACCAGCGCCCACTATGGGCTTCCAAATATCACTTTGCAAACTCCACAAGAACTGCCTTAGCGAAAGGCTTCTTGAGGGGAAAGCTGTAACTCTGTGAGATGATTTCACAGAACACAAAGAAGTTTCTAAGAAGGCTTCTTTCTCTTTGTTATCGGTGGATATTTCCTTTGGCCCTATAGTCTTCAAAGGGATCCGAAATATCTCTTTTCAGATTCCACAGAAAAAAGGCTAGCAAAGAGATCCACGAAATACAGATGTAACTCTGTGAGTGGAAGTCACTCATCACAAAGCAGTTTCTAGGAAAGCTTCTTTCCAGTTTATCTCTGAGAATATTTAATTTCTCACCATAGCCCTCTATGGGCTTCCAAATATTACTTTGCAAATTCCACAGCAACTGTCTTAGCAAAAGGCTTCTTGAGGGGAAAGCTGTAACTCTGTGAGATGATTTTCCAGAACATAAAGAAATTTCTCAGAAAGCTTCTTTCTCTTTGTTATCGGAGGATATTTCCTTTGGCCCTATAGTCTTCAAAGGGATCTGAAATATCTGTTCTCAGATTCCACAGAAATAAGGCTAGCAAAGAGATCCCCGAAATACAGATGTAACTCTGTGAGTGGAAGTCACACATAACAAAGCAGTTTCTCAGAAAGCTTCTTTCCAGTTTTTCTCTGAGGATTCTTTCTTTTTCACCATAGCCCTCTAAGGACTTGCAAATACCACTTTGCCCATTCCACAAGAACAGGCTTAGTGAGCGGATTCTTGGGGGAATAGCTGTAACTCTGTGAGAAGAATTAACAGAACACTAAGCAGTTTCTCAGAAAGCTTCTTTCCAGATTTCATCTGACGATATTTCCTTTTTCACCATAGCCCTCTAAGGGCTCCCAAATATCACTTTGCAAATTTCACAAGAACTGTCTTAGCGAAAGGCTTCTTCAGGGGAAAGCTGTAACTCTGTGAGATGATTTCACAAAACACAAAGAAGTTTCTCAGAAAGCTTCTTTCTCTTTCTTATCGGAAGATATTTCCTTTGGCCCTATAGTCTTCAAAGGGATCCGAAATATCTGTTCTCAGATTCCACAGAAATAATGCTAGCAAAGAGATCCACGAAAGAGAGATGTAACTCTGTGAGTGGGAGTCACACATCACAAAGCAGTTTCTCAGAAAGCTTCATTCCAGTTTTTCTCTGAGGATATTTAATTTCTCACCATAGCCCTCTATGGGCTTCCTAATAAAACTTTGCAAATACCACAAGAACTGCTTTAGTAAAAAGGCTTCCTGAGGGGAAAGTTGTAACTCTGTGAGATGATTTCCCAGAACATAAAGAAGTTTCTCAGAAAGCTTCTTTCTCTTTGTTATCGGAGGATATTTCCTTTGGCCCTATAGTCTTCAAAGGGATCCGAAATATCTGTTCTCAGATTCCCCAGAAATAAGGCTAGCAAAGAGATCCACGAAATACAGACATAACTCTGTGAGATGAATTAAGAGAATACTAAGCAGTTTCTCAGAAAGCTTCTTTCCATATTTAATCTGAGGATAATTCCTTTTTCAGCATAGCCCTCTATGGGCTTCCAAATATCACTTTGCCAATTCCACAAGAACTGTCTTAGCTAAAGGCTTGTTTAGGGGAAAGCTGTAACTCTGTGAGATGATTTCACAGAACAGAAAGAAGTTTCTCATAAAGCTTCTTTTTCTTTGTTATCGGAGGATATTTCCTTTGGCCCTGAAGTCTTCAAAGGGATCCGAACTATCTGTTCTCAGATTCCACAGAAATAAGGCTAGCAAAGAGTTCCACGAAATACAGATGTTACTCTGTGAGTGGAAGTCACACATCACAAGGCAGTGTCTCAGAAAGCTTCTGTCCAGTTTTTCTCGGAGGATCTTTTCTTTTTCACCATAGCCCTCTATGGGCTTCCAAATATCACTTTGCGAGTTCCACAAGAACAGGCTTAGTGAGCGGCTTCTTGCGGGGAAAGCTGTAACTCTGTGAGATGAATGAACAGAACACTAAGCAGTTTCTCAGACAGCTTCATTCCAGATTTCATCGGAGGATATTTCCTTTTTCACCGGCGCACTCTATCCACTTCCAAATATCACTTTCAAATTCCACCAGAATTGTCTTAGCGAATGGCTTCTTGAGGGGAAAGCTGTAACTCTGAGAGATGATTTCACAGAACACAAAGAAGTTTCTCAGAAGGCTTCTTTCTCGTTGTTATCGGAGGATATTTCCTTTGGCCCTATAGTCTTCAAAGGGATCCGAAATATCTGTTCTCAGATTCCACAAAAATAAGGCTAGCAAAGAGATCCACGAAATACAGATGTAACTCTGTCAGTGGAAATTACACATCACCAGGCAGTTTCAAAGAAAGCTTCTTTCCCTTTTTTCTCTAAGGATATTTCCTTTTTCACTAGCGCCCGCACTGGGCTTCCAATTATCACTTACAAATTCCACCAGAACTGTCTTAGCGAATGGCTTCTTGAGACGAAAGCTGAAACTCTGTGAGATGATTTCACAGAACACAAAGAAGTTTCTCAGAAAGCTTCTTTCTCTTTTTTATGCGAGGATATTTCCTTTGGCACTAGAGTCTTTAAAGGGATCCGAAATATCTCTTCTCAGATTCCACAGAAATAAGGCTAGCAAAGAGATCCACGAAATACAGATGTAACTCTGTGAGAGGAAGTCACACATCACAAAGCAGTTTCTCAGAAAGCTTCTTTCCAGTTTTTCTCTGACGATATTTCCTTTTTCACCATAGCACTCTATGGGCTTCCAAATGTCACTTTGCGAATTCCACAAGAACAGGCTTAGCGAGCGGCTTCTTGAGGGGAAAGCTGTAACTCTGTGAGATGAATTAACACAACACTAAGCAGTTTCTCAGAAAGTCTCTTTCCAGATTTCATCGGAGGATATATCCTTTTTCACCATTGATCTCTGGGGGCTTCCAAATATCACTTCGCAAATTCCACAAGAACTGTAATAGCGAAAGGCTTCTTGAGGGGAAAGGTGTAACTCTGTGAGATGATTTAACAGGACACAAAGAAGTTCCTCAGAAAGCTTCTTTCTCCTTGTTATCACAGGACATTTCCTTTGGACCTACACTCTTCAAAGGGATCCGAAATATCTCTTCTCAGATTCCACAGAAATAAGGCTAGCAAAGAGATCCACGAAATACAGATGTAACTCTGTGAGTGGAAGTCACGCATCACAAAGCAGTTTCTCACAAAGCTTCTTTCCAGTTTTTCTCTGAGGATATTTTCTTTTTCACCGTAGCCTCCTATGGGCTTCCAAATATCAGTTTGCGAATTCCACAAGAACAGGGTTAGCGAGCGGCTTCTTGAGGGGAAAGCTGTAACACTGTGAGATGAATTAACAGAACATTAAGCAGTTTCTCAGAAAGCTTCTTTCCAGATTTCATCGGAGGATATTTCCTTTTTCACCATAGCCCTCTATGGGCTTCCCAATATCACTTTGCCAATTCCACAACAGCAGGCTTAGCGAGCGGCTTCTTGAAGGGAAAGCTGTAACTCTGTGAGATGATTTCACAGAACACAAAAAGCTTCTCATTAAGCTTGTTTCTCTTTGTAATCGGAGGATATTTCCTTTGGCCCTCTAGTCTTCAAAGGGATCCGAAATATCTGTTCTCAGATTCCACAGAAATAAGGCGAGCAAAGAGATCCACGAAATACAGATGTAACTCTGTGAGTGGAAGTCACACATCACAAAGGAGTTTCTCAGAAAGCTTCTTTCCAGTCTATCTCTGAGGATATTTTCTTTTTCACCATAGCCATCTATGGGCTTCCAAATATCACTTTGCGAATTCCACAAGAACAGGCTTAGCGAGCGGCTTATTGAGGGGAAAGCTCTAACTCTGTGAGATGAATTAACAGAACACTAAGAAGTTTCTTAGAAAGCTTCTTTCCAGACTTCTTCGGAGGATATTTCCTTTCTCACCAGGGCCCTCCATGGGCTTCCAAATATCACTTTTCAAATTCCACAAGAACTGTCTTAGCAAAAGGCTTCTTGAGGGGAAAGCTGTACCTCTGTGAGATGATTTCACAGAACACAAAGGAGTTTCTCAGAAAGCTTCTTTCTCTTTGTTATCGGAGGATATTTCCTTTGGCTCCATAGTCTTCAAAGGGATCCGAAATATCTATTCTCAGATTCCACAGAAAGAAGGCTAGCAAAGAGATCCACGAAATACAGATGTAACTCTGTGAGTGGAAGTCACACATCACAAAGGAGTTTCTCAGAAAGCTTCCTTCCAGTCTTTCTCTGAGGATATTTTCTTTTTCACCATAGCCGTCTATGGGCTTCCAAATATCAGTTTGCAAATTCCACAAGAACAAACCTAGCGAGTGGACTTCTTGAGGGGAAAGCTGTAACTCTGTGAGATGAATTGACAGAACACTAAGCAGTTTCTCAGAAAGCTTCTTTCCAGACTTCATTGGAGGATATTTCCTTTTTCACCATAGCCCCCTATGGGCTTCCAAATATCACTTTGCAAATTCCACCAGAACTGTCTTAGCGAAAGGCTTCTGGAGGGGAAAGCTATAACTCTCTGGGATGATTTCAGAGAACACAAAGAAGTTTCTCAGAAAGCTTCTTTCTCTTTGTTAACGGAGGATATTTCCTTTGGCCCTATAGTCTTCAAAGGGATCCGAAATGTCTGTTCTCAGATTCCACAGAAATAAGGCTAGTAAAGAGATCCAGGAAATACAGATGTAACTCTGTGAGTCGAAGTCACACATCACAAAGCAGTTTCTCAAAAAGCTTCTTTCCAGGTTTTCTCTGAGGATATTTTGTTTTTCAACATAGCCCTCTATGGGCTTCCAAATATCACTTTGCGAATTCCACAACAACAGCCTTCACGAGCGGCTTCTTGAGGGGAAAGCTGAAACTCTGTGAGATGAATTAACAGAACACTAAGCAGTTTCTCAGAAAGCTTGTCTCCAGATTTCTTCTGAGGATAGTTCCTTTTTCACCACAGAGCTCTATGAGCTTTCAAATATCACTTTTCAAATTCCACAAGAACTGTCTTAACGAAAGCCTTCTTGAGAGGAAAGCTGTAACTCTGTGAGATGATTTCACAGAACATAAAGAAGTGTCTCAGAAAGCTTCTTTGTCTTTGTTATAAGGGGATATTTCCTTTGGCCCTACAGTCTTCAATGGGATCCGAAATATCTGTTCTCAGATTCCACAGAAATAAGGCTAGCAAAGAGATCCACGAAATACAGATGTACCTCTGTGAGTGGAAGTCACACATCACAAAGCAGTTTCTCAGAAACCTTCTTTCCAGTTTTTTTCTGAGGATATTTTGTTTTTCACCATAGCCCTCTATGGGCTTCCAAATATCATTTTGCGAATTCCACAAGAACAGGCTTAGCGAGCGGCTTCTTGAGGGGAATGCTGTAACTCTGTGAGACGAATTCACAGAACACTAAGCAGTTTCTCAGAAAGCTACTTTCCAGATTTCATCGGAGGATATTTCCTTTTCCACCAGTGCCCTCTACGGGCTTGTAAATATCACTTTGCAAATTCCACAAGAACTGTCTTAGCGAAAGGCTTCTTGAGGGGAAAGCTGTAACTCTGTGAGGTCATTTCACAGAACACAAAGAAGTTTCTCACAAAGCCTCTTTCTCTTTGTTATCGGAGGATATTTCCTTTGGCCCTCTAGTCTTCAAAGGGATCCGAAATATCTGTTCTGAGATTCCACAGAAATAAGGCTAGCAAAGAGATCCACGAAATACAGATGTAACTCTTTGAGTCGAAGTCACACATCACAAAGCAATTTCCCAGAAAGTTTCTTTCCGGTTTTTCTCTGAGTATATTTTCTTTTTCACCATAGCCCCCTATGGGATTCCAAATATAAGTTTGCGAATTACACAAGAACAGGCTTAGTGAGCGGCCTCTTGAGGCGAAAGCTGTAACTCTGTGAGATGAATTACCAGAACACTAAGCAGTTTCTCAGAAAGTTTCTTTCCAGATTTCATCAGAGGATATTTCCTTTTTCACCAGCGCCTTCTATGGGATTCCAAATATCACTTTGAAAATTCCACAAGAACTGTTTTAGCGAAAGGCTTCTTGAGGGGAAAGCTGTAACTCTGTGAGATGATTTCACAGAACACAAAGAAGTTTCTCCCAAAGCTTCTTTCTCTTTGTTATCGGAGGATATTTCCTTTGGCACTATAGTCTTCAAAGGGATCCGAAATATCTGTTCTCAGATTCCACAGAAAGAAGGCTACCAAAGAGATCCACGAAATACAGATGTAACTCTGTGAGTGGAAGTCACACAACACAAAGCAGTTTCTCAGAAAGCTTCTTTCCAGGTTTTCTCTGAGGATATTTTCTTTTTCACCATAGCCCTCTATGGGCCTCCAAATATCACTTTGCGAATTCCACAAGAACAGGTTTAGCTGGCGGCTTCTTGAGGGGAAACCTGTAACTCTGTGAGATGAATTAAGAGAACACTAAGCAGTTTCTCAGAAAGCTTCTTTCCAGATTTCATCGAAGGATATTTCCTTTTTCACCAGAGACCTCTATGGGCTTCCAAATATCACTTTGCACATTCCATAAGAACTGTCTTAGCGAAAGGCTTCTTGAAAGGAAAGCTGTAACTCTTTGAGATGATTTCACAGAACACAAAGAAATTTCGCACAAAGCTTCTTTCTCTTTGTTATCGGAGGATATTTCATTTTTTCCCTCTAGTCTTCAAAGGTATCCGAAATATCTGTTCTCAGATTCCACAGAAATAAGGCTAGCAAAGAGATCCACGAAATACAGATGTAAGTCTGTGAGTGGAATTCACACATCAAAAAGCAGTGTCTCTCAAAAAACCCTCCAAAAAATCAATGAATCCAGGAGTTGGTTTTTTGAAAAGATCAACAAAATTGACAGACCACTAGCAAGACTAATAAGGAAGAACAGAGAGAAGAATCAAATCGACGCAATTAAAAATGATAAAGGGGATATCACCACCGACCCCACAGAAATACAAACTACCATCAGAGAATACTATAAAAACCTCTACGCATATAAACTGGAAAACCTAGAAGAAATGGATAATTTCCTGGACACTTACACTCTTCCAAGACTAAACCAGGAAGAAGTTGAATCCCTGAATAGACCAATAGTAGGCTCTGAAATTGAGGCAATAATTAATAGCCTACCAACCAAAAAAAGTCCAGGACCAGATGGATTCACAGCTGAATTCTACCGGAGGTATAAGGAGGAGTTGGTACCATTCCTTCTGAAACTATTCCAATCAATAGAAAAAGAGGGAATCCTCCCTAACTCATTTTATGAGGCCAACATCATCCTGATACCAAAGCCTGGCAGAGACACAACAAAAAAAGAGAATTTTAGACCAATATCCCTGATGAACATCGATGCAAAAATCCTCAATAAAATACTGGCAAACCGGATTCAACAACACATCAAAAAGCTTATCCACCATGATCAAGTGGGCTTCATCCCTGCGATGCAAGCCTGGTTCAACATTCGCAAATCAATAAACATAATCCAGCATATAAACAGAACCAAAGACAAGAACCACATGATTATCTCAATAGATGCAGAAAAGGCTTTTGACAAAATTCAACAGCCCTTCATGCTAAAAAC
>NW_020260597.1:0-4012 GCF_003255815.1 Theropithecus gelada
CTGTGCCCTGCCCCCAGAGGTGGAGTCTACAGAGACAGGCAGGTTTCCTTGAGCTGCTGTGAGCTCCACCCAGTTCGAGCTTCCCAACAGCTTTGTTTACCTACTTAAGCCTCAGCAATGGCGGGCGCCCCTCCCCCAGCCTCGCTGCTGCCTTGCCGGTAGATCACAGACTGCTGTGATAGCAATGAGGGAGGCTCCGTGGGTGTGGGACCCTCCCGGCCAGGTGTGGGATATGATCTCCTGGTGTGCCTGTTTGCTCAAAGCGCAGTATTGGGGTGGGAGTTACCCGATTCTCCAGGTGTTGTGTGTCTCAGTTCCCCTGGCTAGGAAAAGGGATTCCCTTCCCCCTTGCGCTTCCCAGGTGAGGCAATGCCTCGCCCTGCTTCAGCTCTCGCTGGTCGGGCTGCAGCAGCTGACCAGTACCGATCTTCCGGCACTCCCCAGTGAGATGAACCCAGTACCTCAGTTGAAAATGCCGAAATCACCGGTCTTCTGTGTCGCTGGCGCTGGGAGTTGAAGACTGGAGCTGCTCCTATTCGGCCATCTTGCTCCGCCCCATATTTCTAAAATATAACTTTCTGTTTCTCCCTCTACCCAGGCCCTGAAAAGTAGCTTTTTACTTTCTATCCCAATTATTTGGACTATCCTAGGTACCTTATATAACTGAAATCATATAGTATTTGTCTTTTTGTGACTTAGTCTAATGTTCTCAAGTTTCATTCATGTTTTAGTATAGGTCAGAATTTCCATACTTATTAGGGCTGAAAAATATTTCATTGCATGTATATGCCACATTTTGGTTATTTATTTATCTATATATGTACACTTGGGTTACTTTCACATTTTAGCTATTGTGAATAATGCTGCTATGAACATGAATGTGCAAATATCTGTCCGGCACCTCACTTTCAATTTTGGGATATATACTAAGACATGGAATTGCTGGATGGTGTGATAATTCTATTTTTGATTTTTTGAGGAACTGCACTAATGTTTTCCACAGTGATTGTACCATTTTACATTACAACCAACAGTGTACAAGAGTTGCAATTTTTCCGTATCCTGACCAGCACTTGTTATTTTTTGTTTTTTTTAGTGATAGTCATTCTAATGGGCATAGGTGGTATCACACTATAGTTTTTATTTGCATTTCTTTAATGCTTAGTGATGTTTATCATCTTTTTATGGGTTTTGTTTATCTGTTTTGGAGAAATGGCTATTCAAGTCCTTTGCCTGGATTTGAATTGGGTTGTTTGGTTTTTTTTGTTGTCGAGTTTTAAGTGTCCTGTATACATTTTAGATATTGTTCCATTATCATATATGTAATATGCAAATACTTTCTTCCACTCTGTAGGTTGCTGTTTTACTCTGGGAAAATAGTATCTTTTAATGTGCAAATTTTTATAATTTTTATGAAGTTCAATTTGTCTATTTTTATCTTTTGTCATTTGATCTTTGGTGTTATGTCTAAGAAATAACTGTCAAATCCAATGGCATGAGGATTTAATTTTTTGTTTAAAGCTATCAGTTTTATAATTTTAGATTTTACATTTAGGTCTTTGATCCATTTTCAGTTAATTCTTTGTATTTGGTGTTAGGTAATAGTCCAACTTCATACTTTTGCATGTGGATATCCAGTTTTCCTACTACTGTTTCTTGAAAAGACTGTCCTTTCCCCATTGAAAGGTCTTGGTGCCTCATCAAAAATTATTGGATTATACATATGAAGGCTTATATATAAACTTTCTATAGTATTTCATTGTTCTATATGTTTGTCTTTATGCCAGTAGCACACTGCTTTAATTACTGTAGCTTCGTATAATAGTGAATTTCTCCAGCACTTTGGGAGGCCAAGGCAGGCAGATCACGAGGTCAGGAGATTGAGACCATCCTGGCTAACACAGTGAAACCCTGCCTCTACTAAAAAAAAAAAAAAAATTAGCCGGGCGTGGTGGCAGGTGCCTGTAGTCCCAGCTACTTAGGAGGCTGAGGCAGGAGAATGGCATGAACCTGGGAGGCAGAGGTTGTAGTGAGTTGCGATCATGCCACTGCACTCCAACCTGGTTGACAGAATGAGACTCTGTCTCAAAAAAAAAAAAAAAAAAAAAGTAAGTTTCAAATCAGGAAGTGTGAGTCCTGTAGCTTTATTCTTTTATAAAATTGCTTTGACTATTTGAGGTTTCTCAAGATTTTATATCAATTTTAGAAGATTTTATATAAATCTCTTTCAACAACTTTTATAGTTTTCATTGTACAAGTCTTTTATCTCATTAGTTAATTCCTACTTTTTTATCTTTTTGGTTACTATTTTAATCTCTTTATTAGTTAGAGTCTATTAGATTTTCTTTTTTTTTCTTTGAGACAGGATCTTGCTTCGTCACCCAGTTTGAAGTGCAGTGGCCCAATCACAGCTCACAGCAGCCTTGATGTATAGGCTCAAGTGATTCTCCCACCTCAGCCTCCCACAAAGCTGAAACAATAGGCACATGCCACCCATGCCTGGCTAATTTTTCAAGTTTTTTGTAGAGACAAGATATCACTATGCTGCCCAGGTTGGTCTCAATCTCCTGAGCTCAAAGGATCCTCCTGCCTTGGCTTTCCAAATTTCTGGGATTACAAGTATGAACCACTGCACCTGACCAGACATTATTTTTCTTTATGACTTAGTCTTAGCAGGTTTTGTATTTCCAGGAATTTGCACATTTTTTCTAGGTTATCTAATTTGCTTCTATAACTGCTCTTGTATTTAATTTTAACAAAATACTTCTTTATTTTGTCTCATCTTTCTATTTAGTGTCCTTAATTTTTCCTTGGAGGAGTCCTTTGAGTATTTCTTGCAGAGAAGGTCTACTGGTAATAAACGCCCTGAGCTTTTGTTTATCTTGGAATATCTTAATTTTTCTCTTACTTTTGAAGAACACTTTTGTTGGATATTAGATTCTTAGTTGACAGTTTTTTTTTCTTTTAGCACTTTGAATATATTAGTTCACTGCCTTCTAGTCTCCAAAGACTCTGATGAAAAATTTGCAGACAATCCAACTGAAGATCACTTGCATGTAATGAGTTACTTCTCTCTTGCTGATTCCAATATATTCTTTTTTTCTTTGGTTTTGAAAAATGTGATTATAATGTATCTTGGTATGTATCTATTTGAGTTCATCTTACTTGGAGTTCCTTGAGCTTCTTGGATATTTGTATTTATGTATTTCATCAAATTTGGAAGTTTTAATTCTTCAGATATTATCTCTTCCTCTTTCTCTATCTCTTCTCCTTTGGGGATTCACATAATATGCATGTTGGTCCACTTGATGGTGTTCCATTCGTCCCTCTAGTACTATTAACTTTTCTTCAAATTTTTTTCTTTCTGTTCCTCAGACTCAGTAATTTGCATTTTCTTATTATTGTTTGCTCATTATTTTCTCTGTCCAGTCAAATACGCCTTTGAATCCACCTAATGAATTTGTAATGTCACATATTGTACTTTTCAGGTCTATAATTTTTTGTTTGCTTCTCTTTGGATTTTTTATTGTTGTTAATATTTTTATTGTTGTTGGACTTCTTCCACATCTTTTTTTAGTTCTTTGAGCATCTTTAAAACAGTTGTTTTAAAGTCTTTTTCTAGTAGTTCTGCCATTAGGTCTTTCTCAGGGAGAGTTCTGTTGATAATTATTATTTGAAAATGTGAGACCTTCCTGTTTCTTTGTATGCCTTCTGTTTCTTTATTTAAAAAAACATTTGAAAGAGAATAAAATACCTAGGAATCCAACTTACAAGGGATGTAAAGGACCTCTTCAAGGAGAACTACAAACCACTGCTCAGTGAAATAAAAGAGGACACAAACAAATGGAAGAACATACCATGCTCATGGATAGGAAGAATCAATATCGTGAAAATGGCCATACTGCCCAAGGTAATTTATAGATTCAATGCCATCCCCATCAAGCTACCAATGAGTTTCTTCACAAAATTGGAAAAAACTGCTTTAAAGTTCATATGGAACCAAAAAAGAGCC
>NW_020260598.1:0-4009 GCF_003255815.1 Theropithecus gelada
GCTCAGACAGTTCTTGTGGAATTGGCAAAGTGATATTTGGAAGTCCAGAGAGGGCTACTGTAAAAAAGGAAATATCCTCAGATGAAATCTGGAAAGAAGCTTTCTGAGAAACTGCTTAGTGTTCTGTTAATTCATCTCACAGATTTAAACCTTTGTTTCGTGGATCTCTTTGCTAGCCTTTTTTCTTTCGAATCTGAGAACAGATATTTCGAATCCCTTTGAAGACCATAGGGTCAAAGGAAATATCCTCCGACAACAAAGAGAAAGAAGCTTTCTGAGAAACTTCTTTGTGTTCTGTGAAATCATCTCACACAGTTACAGCTTTCCCCTCAGGGAGCCTTTCGCTAAGACAGTTCTTGTGGTTTGGCAAAGTGATATTTGGAAGCCCATAGAGGGCTATGGTGAAAAAGGAAATATCCTCAGATGAAATCTGGAAAGAAGCTTTCTAAGAAACTGCTCTGTGATGTGTGACTTCAACTCACAGAGTTACATCTGTATTTCGTGGATCTCTTTGCGAGCCTTATTTCTGTGGAATCTGAGAACAGATATTTCGGATCCCTGTGAAGACTATAGAGCCAAAGGAAATATCCTCCGATAAGAAAGAGAAAGAAGCTTTCTGAGAAAATTCTTTGTGTTCTGTGAAATCATCTCACAGAGATACAACTTTCCCCTCAGGAAGCCTTTCGCTAAGACAGTTCTTGTGGAATTGGCAAAGTGATATTTGGAAGCCCATAGAGGACTATGGTGAAAAAGGAAATATGCTCAGATGAAATCTGGAAAGGTGTTTTTTGAGAAACTGCTTAGTGTTCTGTTAATTCTTCTCAGAGAGTTTCATCTGCATTTCGTGGATCTCTTTGCTAGTCTTATTTCTGTGGAATCTGAGAACAGATATTTCGGATTCCTTTGAAGACTAGAGGGCAAAGAAAATATCCTCCGATAACAAAGAGAAAGAAGCTTTCTGAGAAACTTCTTTGTGTTCTGTGAAATCATCTCACAGAGTTACAGCTTTCCCCTCAAGAAGCCTTTCGCTAAGACAGTTATTGTGGAATTGGCAAAGTAATATATTTTTAAGCCCCTAGAGGGTTAAGGTGAATAAGGAAATATACACAGATGTAATCTGGAAAGAAGCTTTCTGAGAAAATACTTAGTGTTCTGTTAATTCATCTCACAGAGTTACAACTGTATTTAGTGGATTTCTTTGCTAGCCGTATTTCTGTGGAATCTGAGAACAGATATTTCGGATCCCTTTGAAGACTATAGTGCCAAGTAAAATATCCTCCGATAACAAAGAGAAAAAAGCTTTCTGAGAAACTTCTTTGTGTTCTGTGAAATCATCTCACAGAGTTACAGCTTTCCCCTCAAGAAGCCTTTCGCTAAGACAGTTCCTTTGGAATTGGCAAAGTGATATTTGGAAGCCCCTAAAGGGCTATGGTGAAAAAGGAAATATCATCAGATGAAATCTGGAAAGAAGACTTCTGAGAAACTTCTCTGTGATGTGTGACTTCCACTCACAGTGTTACATCTGTATTTCTTGGATCTCTTTTCTAGCCTTATTTCTCTGAAATCTGAGAACAGATATTTCAGATCCCTTTGAAGACTACAGGGCCAAAGGAAATATCCTCCTATAACAAAGAGAAAGAAGCTTTCTGAGAAACTTCTTTGTGTTCTGTGAAATCATCTCACAGAGTTACATCTTTCCCCTCAAGAAGCCTTTCGCTAAGACAGTTCTTGTGGAATCGGCAAAGTGATATTTTTTTAAGCCCCTAGAGGGCTATGGTGAAAAAGGAACATCCTCAGATGAAGTCTGGAAAGAAGCTTTCTGAGAAACTGCTCTGTGATGTGTGACTTCCACTCACAGAGTTACATCTGTATTTCGTGGATCTCTTTGCTAGCCTTATTTCTGTGGAATCTGAGAACAGATATTTCGGATCCCTTTGAAGACTATAGGGCCAAAGGAAATATTCTCCCATAACAAGGAGAAAGAAGCTTTCTGAAAAACTTCTTTGGTTTGTGTGAAATCATCTCAGAGAGTTACAGCTTTCCCCTCAAGAAGTCTTTCGTTAAGACAGTTCTTGTGAAATTTGCAAAGTGATATTTCGAAGCCCATAGAGGGCTAAGGTGAAAAAGGAAATATCCTCAGATGAAATCTGGAAAGAAGCTTTCTGAGAAACTGCTTAGTGTTCTGTGAATTCATCTCACAGAATTACAGCTTTCCCCTCAAGAACCCGCTCACTAAGCCTGTTCTTGCGGAAGTTGCAAAGTGATATTTCGAAGTCCATAGTGGGCTATGGTGAAAAAGGAAATATACTCAGAGAAAAACTGGAAAGAAGCTTGCTGAGAAAATGCTTTGTGATGTGTGGGTTTCACTCACAGAGTTACATCTGTATTTCGTGGATCTCTTTGCTAGCCTTATTTCTGTGGAATCTGAGAACAGATGTTTCGGATCCCTTTGAAGACTATGGGGTCAAAGGAAATATCCTCCGATAACAAAGAGAAAGATGTTTTCTGAGAAACTTCTTTGTGTTCTGTGAAATCATCTCACAGAGTTACAGCTTTCCCCACAAGAAGCCTTTCGCTAAGTCAGTTCTTGTGGAATTTGCAAGGTGATATTTGGAAGCCCATAGAGGCCTTGGTGAAAAAAGAAATATCCTCTGATGAAATCTGGAAAGAATCCTTCTGAGAAACTACTTCGTGTTCTGTGAATTCATCTCACGGAGTTACACCTTTCCCCTCAAGAAGCCGCTCACTAAGCCTGTCTTGTGGAATTCGCAAAGTGATATTTGGAGGCCCATAGAAGGCTACGGTGAAAAACGAAATATCCTCAGAGAAAAACTGGTAAGAAGCTTACTGAGAAACTCTTTTGTGATGTGTGACTTCCGCCCACAGAGTTACATGTGTATTTCGTAGATCTCTTTGCTAGCCTTATTTCTGTGGAATCTGAGAACAGATATTTCGGATCCCGTTGAACACTATAGGGCCAAGGAAAATATCCTCTGATAACAAAGAGAAAGAAGCTTTCTGAGAAACTTCTTTGTGTTCTGTGAAATCATCTCACAGAGTTACAGCTTTCACCTCAAGAAGTCCTCCGCTGAGACACTTCTTGTGGAATTCGCAAAGTGATATTTGGAAGCCCATAGAGGGCTATGGTGAAAAAAGAAGAATCCTTAGAGAAAAACTGGAAAGAAACTTTCTGAGAAGGTTCTCTGTGATGTGTGACTTCCACTCACAGAGTTACATCTGTATTTCATGGATCTCTTTGCTAGCCTTATTTCTGTGAAATCTGAGAACAGATATTTCGGAACCCTTTGAAGACTATAGGGCCAAAGGAAATATCCTCCGATAACAAAGACAAAGAAGCTTTCTGAGAAACTTCTTTGTGTTCTGTTAAATCATCTCACAGAGTTACAGCTTTCCCGTCAAGAAGTCTTTCGCTAAGACACTTCTTTTGGAATTTGCAAACTGATATTTGGAAGCCCTTAGAGGGCTATGGTGAAAAAGGAAATCTTCTCCAATGAAATCTGGAAACAAGCTTTCTGAGAAACCGCTTAGTGTTCTGGGAATTTATGTCAGAGATTTACAGCTGTTCCCTCCAGAAGCCGCTCGGTAAGCCTGTTCTTGTGGAATTCGCAAAGTGATATTTGGAAGCCCATAGAGGGCTATGGTGAAAAAGGAAATATCCTCCGATGAAATCTGGAAAGAAGCTTTCTGAGAAACTGCTTAGTGTTCTGTGAATTCATCTCACAGAGTTACAGCTTTCCCCTCAGGAAGCCGCTCGCTACGCCTGTTCTTGTGGAATTCGCAAAGTGATACTTGGAAGCCCTTAGAGGGCTATGGTGAAAAAGACAATATCCTCACAGAGAAATTGGAAAGAAGTTTATGAGAAACTGCTTTGTGCTGTGTGACTTCTGTCCACAGAGTTACATGTGTTTTTCTTGGATCTCTTTGCTAGCCTTATTTCTGTCGAATCTGAGAAGAGATATTTCGGATCCCTTTGAAGACTATAGGGCCA
>NW_020260599.1:0-4009 GCF_003255815.1 Theropithecus gelada
CTCCGCCTCCCGGGTTCAAGCGATTCTCCTGCCTCGGCCTCACGAGTAGCTGGGACTGCAGGCGCCCGCCACCGCACCCGGCTATTTTTTGTATTTTCAGTAGCGACGGGGTTTCACCATGTTGGCCAGTATGGTCTCCGTCTCCTGACCTCGTGATCCACCCGCTTCGGCCTCCCAAAGTGCTGGGATTACAGGCATGAGCCACCGCGCCTAACCTGCTTATGGAGGCCGAGGCGGGTGGATAACGAGGTTAGGAGTTCAAGACCAGTCTGGCCAACATGTCAAAACCCTGTCTCTATTAAAACTACAAAAATTAACACGGCGCGGCTGCGGGCGCCTGTAATCCCAGCTACTCGGTAGGCTGAGACAGGAGAATCGCTTGAACCCAGGCGGCAGAGGTTGCAATGAGCCGAGATCGTGCCACTGCACTCCAGCCTGGGAGACAGCGTGAGGCTATCTCAAAAAAAAAAAAAAAAAAAAAAAATTCAAACAAATATTTTAAATTAGAAACAATGGTAAGACTGTCAGAAAATTCTAGGAAAATGTCAAAAACAAGGAGGCCACTTTGCCGCATCTGTGTTGAGAAGCGTATAAATAAAAATATTTTCAGTCCACTAATGAAATTTAATGCCTAAAACAATCCTAAGATACAGGAGGATCACTGAGGTAAACACACACTCCTTACTCGTATAAAATTGAACACCCATAAGTTGCATTTCCTTAGAGTACACCTATAAAACTAAGTACAGAATTTTTCAAAACCCAGTATGCTTTAATAAAGTTGCTGTACTAAAAATCCCACCTGTCACCAGGAAAACCGAAACTGCTCCCTCTACACTCCAACTGTATTTTTAGTTTTTACCTCAACAAGTAGCAATGTAATTTACATTTGGTAAGCACGGATTCCTGAAAGGCCAAAATCAACCAGGAACCTGACTGAACTCTTTCCACCACGCTCTTAACAATGAAAGCTACAAGCAGAAGAGAAGTGTGAACTTAAAAACGTCCACACAGCCGAAGAACAGTGGCAGAACAGACTGAAGCACGTATCTTCGCGGAACAGGAGAAAACTTCCACACAAGCAATACTGCAACACGGAGGCGGGGCAAGGGCTTAAAAAGAAAGCCAACAGGGAGGGGGGGAATATAAGCAAAGCTTCAGTGAAAAAAACTTATCGAGGTGTAGAGAAAGAACAGACAGACAAATTTTTCCATCTTCGTACACCCCGCTTCAGAGCCTGATACACAGTAAGTGCTCCAGATAGGTTTGCTCAACTCAAGGGAAGCTTCTGCCAGCAACTTTCCCAGAAATGGAATGACAACAAGAAGCTGGCTGATGGCGGGGCGGGGGGAAATGGACAGGTTGCTCATCCTGCGGGAGATGGTGAATATCCTGCAGTTGGCTAAGCGGAGGACATGGAAAGAAATAGCATCCATCGTTTACAGACTGCCAACGACAATGTACCAATTAAGCGTACGCCCCTTTCAGATGTTAAGAACTCAAAACAATGCCCTGGCTCTGGACATGGGCACGCGGAACACTGCAGCCTCTAAGAAACCCAAACGGATAGGTAGGTCAACTTCTATCCACTCTGTCCATTAAATTATACCTTCATATCACGCTAATAAATTATGCAGACGGTTTATTGGGACACGCTCTGCGTCTGGCACTCTGATAAGCGCTTTACACGCCCCATTTCACTGAACCCTAACAGTCTTAAGAGGCAGGGACGGTATTAGCAGCCCCCTTTCCAACCAAGACACAAAGAGTTTAAGTGTCTTGCCTAATGGGGCAGAGCCGGGTTTGGCACCCGTTTTGGACACCTGGGCCGTGCTCTTAACCACTAAGCTACAGACCTGGGCCGGCGACACTGAGAGGCTCCAGCCCTAGGGGACCTGAAGCGGTCCACCCCCCAACCCGCGCCCCAGCCCTGGGAATAACTTCGGCATCCCCGCGCGCGCCATGCGGGACGAGGAAAGGCGGCCGCGGCACCTGTTTGTGACACCGGTGAGGGCTGGAGGGGATGGGGGCGCCCGAGGCCAGGCCTCAGGGCGCCCGGAGGCGGGGGGCGCAAGAGGACCCGCCTCCTCCGGGAAGGCCTCGCGGGCTACATAGGCCCGGGGGAAGGCGGCGGGGCGCGCGGGCCCGCCGAGGCCTAGGCCCCACCCGCCGCCCACCTCCCCACCACCGCGGCGCCCGCGCGGGCTCCGCCAGGCCCGGCTCGGCCCGGTCGCCTCACCTGGCTGCTGCCCCGAGCTCGTCCCCCGGCCGGCGGTCCTGGGCGGTGGCGGCGAGGAGAAGAAGGAGGAAGGAAAAAGGGAGAGGAAGAAGGGACGAAGGGAGGGAAGAGGCGGAGTGGCTGTGGAGGAGGCGGGCGCCGCCGGGCCGGGGGGTGGGGGGGCGGTCAAAGGAAGCAGGAGCCGAGAGAGACGCGGCGGTAGCCGGCGCAAACGCTGAAGAGCCGCTCCGGCGCCCGCAGCCCGGCAGGAAGTGACGGGGGAGGGGCAGGCGCCCGCCCCCGTCCCCCGCCCGCCTCCAGGCCCGGCCCCACCCCCACCCGCGGCCCGGACCACAAGTTCCGGCGGGCGCTGCGGCGGAGCCTGCGCTCGCAAGGCACGCCGGGAGCTCAGCGGGAGTGGCGCCCTGTCCCGCCTGGGCCGCCGCGGGCCGCCCTGGGCCCCGGGGCCTGCCGGGAGTTGTAGTTCTGGTGGGAGTTTCGTGCTGCCTGCTGGACTTGAAGCGTGTCTGGGAGAACCCAGCCTACCTTCTTTCCTCCTCCACTTCCTTTTTCCTTCCTTCTCTCGGTCTTTCCTCTTGTCTTGCCTCTGGCCCTCCTTTCTCTCCTTCCTGCAGTTGTTTCTTCCTTCATCTGTAAATGTTTATTAAATGCTTGCTGTATGCAAGGCATTGCTCCAAGGGCTAAGAATGTAGTGGTGAACAGACAAAAATCCCTGCCCTCGTAGAGCTCACATTCTTGTGTGAGTAAAACACACAATAAATAAAATCAGAAAATTTTACAGTGAGATAAAAGACAATAGCCCGGATGCGGTGGCTCACGCCTGTAATCCCAGCACTTTGGGAGGCCGAGGCGGGCAGATCACTAGGTCAAGCGATCGAGACCATCCTGGCTACCACGGTGAAACCCCCTCTCTACTAAAAATACAAAAAATTAGCCGGGCGTGGTGGTGGGCGCCTGTAGTCCGAGCTACTCGGGAGGCTGAGGCAGGAGAACCGCTTGAACCCGGGAGGCGGAGATTGCAGCCGAGATCGCGCCACTGCACTCCAGCCTTGGCGACAGAGTGATACTTGATCTCAAAAAAAAAAAAAAAAAAAAAGACAAGAAGTGCTAGATTGCTATTTCTTTCACCCAGATCTAGATAAACTAAGTGGGTTTTAGCAGCCGTATTATATGGGAGGTTGGAGGAAGCGTGGCCAGTAAAGAATCAGTGGCTCACGCCTGTAATCCCAGCACTTTGGGAAGCCGAGGCCGGCGGATCACCTGAGGTCAGGAGTTCAAGACCAGCCTGACTAACATGCGGAAACCCCATCTCTACTAAAAATACAAAAAAAAATTTAGCCGGGTGTAGTGGTGGGCGCCTGTAATCAGAGCTACTTGGGAGGCTGAGGCAGGAGAATCTTTTGAACCTCGGAGATGGAGGTTGCAGTGAGCCAAGATCATGCCATTGCACTCCAACCTGGGCAACAGAGCAAGACTCCATCTCAAAAAAAAAAAAAAAAGGCCGGGCGCGGTGGCTCAAGCCTGTAATCCCAGCACTTTGGGAGGCCGAGACGGGCGGATCACGAGGTCAGGAGTTCGAGACCATCCTGGCTAACACGGTGAAACCCCGTCTCTACTAAAAAATACGAAAAACTAGCCGGGCGAGGTGGCAGGCGCCTGTAGTCCCGGCTACTTGGGAGGCTGAGGCAGGAGAATGGCGTAAAAACCCGGGAGGCGGAGCTTGCAGTGAGCTGAGATCCGGCCACTGCACTCCAGCCTAGGCGACAGAGC
>NW_020260600.1:0-4009 GCF_003255815.1 Theropithecus gelada
GTTGATCTGTCTAATGTTGACAGTGGAGTGTTGAAGTCTCCCATTATTATTGTATGGGAGTCTAAGTCTCTTTGTAAGTCTCTAAGGACTTGCTTTATGAATCTGGGTGCTCCTGTATTGGGTGCATATATATTTAGGATAGTTAGCTCTTCCTGTTGAATTGATCCCTTTACCATTATGTAATGGCCTTCTTTGTCTCTTTTGATCTTTGATGGTTTAAAGTCTGTTTTATCAGAGACTAGTATTGCAACCCCCGCTTTTTTTTGATCTCCATTTGCTTGGTAAATCTTCCTCCATCCCTTTATTTTGAGCCTATGTATGTCTCTGCGTGTGAGATGGGTCTCCTGAATACAGCAGACTGATGGGTCTTGACTCTTTATCCAGTTTGCCAGTCTGTGTCTCTTAATTGGAGCATTTAGTCCATTTACATTTAAGGTTAAGATTGTTATGTGTGAACTTGATCCTGCCATTATGATATTAACTGGTTATTTTGCTCATTAGTTGATGCAGTTTCTTCCTAGCCTCGATGGTCTTTACATTTTGGCATGTTTTTGAGATGGCTGGTACCGGTTGTTCCTTTCCATGTTTAGTGCTTCCTTCAGGGTCTCTTGTAAGGCAGGCCTAGTGGTGACAAAATCTCTAAGCATTTGCTTATCTGTAAAGGATTTTATTTCTCCTTCACTTATGAAACTTAGTTTGGCTGGATATGAAATTCTGGGTTTAAAATTCTTTTCTTTAAGAATGTTGAATATTGGCCCCCACTCTCTTCTGGCTTGGAGAGTTTCTGCCGAGAGATCTGCTGTGAGTCTGATGGGCTTCCCTTTGTGGGTAACCCGACCTTTCTCTCTGGCTGCCCTTAAGATTTTTTCCTTCATTTCAACTTTGGTGAATCTGGCAATTATGTGTCTTGGAGTTGCTCTTCTCGAGGAGTATCTTTGTGGCGTTCTCTGTATTTCCTGGATTTGAATGTTGGCCTGCCCTACTAGGTTGGGGAAGTTCTCCTGGATGATATCCTGAAGAGTGTTTTCCAACTTGGTTCCATTTTCCCCCTCACGTTCAGGCACCCCAATCAGACGTAGATTTGGTCTTTTTACATAATCCCATACTTCTTGCAGGCTTTGTTCATTTCTTTTTCTTCTTTTTTCTTTTGGTTTCTCTTCTCGCTTCATTTCATTCATTTGATCCTCAATCGCTGATACTCTTTCTTCCAGTTGATCGAGTCGGTTACTGAAGCTTGTGCATTTGTCACGTATTTCTCGTGTCATGGTTTTCATCTCTTTCATTTCGTTTATGACCTTCTCTGCATTAATTACTCTAGCCATCAATTCTTCCACTTTTTTTTCAAGATTTTTAGTTTCTTTGCGCTGGGTACGTAATTCCTCCTTTAGCTCTGAGAAATTTGATGGACTGAAGCCTTCTTCTCTCATCTTGTCAAAGTCATTCTCCGTCCAGCTTTGATCCGTTGCTGGCGATGAGCTGCGCTCCTTTGCCGGGGGAGATGTGCTCTTATTTTTTGAATTTCCAGCTTTTCTGCCCTGCTTTTTCCCCATCTTTGTGGTTTTATCTGCCTCTGGTCTTTGATGATGGTGATGTACTGATGGGGTTTTGGTGTAGGTGTCCTTCCTGTTTGTTAGTTTTCCTTCTAACAGTCAGGACCCTCAGCTGTAGGTCTGCTGGAGATTGCTTGAGGTCCACTCCAGACCCTGTTTGCCTGGGTATCAGCAGCAGAGGCTGCAGAAGATAGAATATTTCTGAACAGCGAGTGTACCTGTCTGATTCTTGCTTTGGAAGCTTCCTCTCAGGGGTGTACTCCACCCTGTGAGGTGTGGGGTGTCAGACTGCCCCTAGTGGGGGATGTCTCCCAGTTAGGCTACTCAGGGGTCAGGGACCCACTTGAGCAGGGAGTCTGTCCCTTCTCAGATCTCAACCTCCGTGTTGGGAGATCCACTGCTCTCTTCAAAGCTGTCAGACAGAGTCGTTTGCGTCTGCAGAGCTTTCTGCTGCTTTGTTATTGTTTTCTGTGCCCTGCCCCCAGAGGTGGAGTCTACAGAGACAGGCAGGTTTCCTTGAGCTGCTGTGAGCTCCACCCAGTTCGAGCTTCCCAGCAGCTTTGTTTACCTACTTAAGCCTCAGCAATGGCGGGCGCCCCTCCCCCAGCCTGGCTGCTGCCTTGCCGGTAGATCAGAGTCTGCTGTGCTAGCAATGAGGGAGGCTCCGTGGGCGTGGGACCCTCCCGGCCAGGTGTGGGATATGTGCCTGTTTGCTTAAAGCGCAGTATTGGGGTGGGAGTTACCCAATTTTCCAGGTGTTGTGTGTCTCAGTTCCCCTGGTTAGGAAAAGGGATTCCCTTCCCCCTTGTGCTTCCCAGGTGAGGCAATGCCTCGCCCTGCTTCAGCTCTGGCTGGTCGGGCTGCAGCGGCTGACCAGCACCGATCGTCCGATGGTCCGGCACTCCCCAGTGAGATGAACCCAGTACCTCAGTTGAAAATGCCGAAATCACCGGTCTTCTGTGTCGCTCGCGCTGGGAGTTGGAGACTGGAGCTGTTCCTCTTCGGCCATCTTGCTCCGCCTCGTGTCCATGTATTCTTATCATTTAGCTCTCACTTATAAGTGAGAACACGTGGTATTTGTTTTTCTGTTCCTGCATTACTTTGCTAAGGATAATGGCCTCCAGTTCCATCCATGTCCCTGCAAGGACATGATCTCATTCTCTTTTATGGATACATAGTTATACCATGATGTATATGTACCACATTTTGTTTATCCAGTCTATCACTGATAGGTATCTAACTGGATTCCATGTCTTTGTTATTGTAAATAGTGCTGCAATGAACATATATGTGCATGTGTCTTTATAACAGAACAATTTCTATTCCTTTGGGTACATACCCAGTAATGGGATTGCTGCATCAAATGGCATTTCTGTTTCTAGGTCTTTGAGGAATCACCACATTCTCTTCAATAATGGTTGAACTAATATACACTCCCACCAATACTCTAAAAGCATTCTTTTTTCTCCACAACCTCACCAGCATCTGTTATTTTTTGAATTTTTAATAATAGCAATTCTGACTGGTGTGCGATGGTATCTCCTAGTGGTTTTGATTTGCATTTCTCTAATCAGTGATGTTGAGTTTTTTTTTTAATATGTTTGTTGGCTGCACGTATGCCTTCTTTTGAGAAGGGTCTGTTCATGTCCTTTGCCCACTTTTTAAGAGTTTTTTTTTTTTTTCTTGTAAATTTGTTTAAGTTTTCTATAGATGCTGGATATTAGAACTTTGTCAGATGCATAGATTACAGAAATTTTCTCCCATTCTGTATGATGTCTGTTTACTCTGTTGATAGTTCCCTTGGCTGTGCAGAAGCTCTTTAGTTTAATTAGATCTCATTTGTCAATTTTTGCTTTTGTCACGACTGTTTTTGGCATCTTCATCATGAAATCTTTGCCCATGCCTATGTACTGAATGGTACTGACCAGGTTTCCTTTCAGGGTTTTACAGTTTTAGGGTTTACATTTAAGTCTTTAATCTATCTCAATTTTTGTATATGGTATAAGAAAGGAATCTAGTTTCAATTTTCTGCATACAGTTAGCCAGTTCTTCCAGTACCATTTATTAAATAGGAAATCCTTTCTCCACAGTCTGTTTTGGTCAGATTTGTTGAAGATCAGATGATTGTAGGTGTACGGTCTTATTTCTGGGTTCTCTATTCTATTCCATTGGTCTATGTGTCTGTTTTTGTACCAGTACCATGCTGTTTTGGATACTATAGCCCTGTAGTATAGTTTGAAGTCACACAGTGTGACGCCTCCAGTTTTGTTCTTTTTGCTTAGGATTACCTTGGCTATTTAGGCTCGTGTGTTCCATATGAATTTTTTTTTTTTTTTTTTTTTTAAATTTATTTATTATTATTATACTGTAAGTTGTAGGGTACATGTGCATAACGTGCAGGTTTGTTACATATGTATACTTGTGCCTTGTTGGTGTGCTGCACCCATCAACTCGTCATT
>NW_020260601.1:0-4008 GCF_003255815.1 Theropithecus gelada
ATTACTTCCATGTGCATTGATCTGTTATCCCCATGGCAACCAGAGTGGTTAACATAAGATGCAAATCTACCTACTCCTCAGCTTACCCCTTTCAGTGACTTCCCAGATGAAGCAAAGTAAGCTGTGTGGCTTAACAGGAGCCTCAGTAATTTAATGCCTACCTACTGCTCCAGCCCCACTTAACTTCAGACACTGCCTCGAACTCCATGTACCATCAACCCTGCATATACCAAGCTAATCCTTAGTTCCATGTCTTTTGCTCTTGTTGGTTCATGTCCTCTAACTTTGTTTTTGCAATTACTCATCCTTCAAGCCTCAACTCAAGCATTACCTCCTAAAGAAAACTTTTCTAGACTGTCCCAGGCCAGAGTTAAGTTCACTCCTTTAAATTCCCAGAATGTGTTTGCCAGCACTTGGCGCAGTGCCCAGTCACCCAATTTGATAAACTCATTGAGAATTTTCAACAATATTTGACTTGATTTGCATTGTCAAATATGTACTGATTTGCATTGTCAAATATTGTCAAATATGTACTGTCAACAAACATTAATGGGACTGTAGGCATTAATGGTTTGTTGGGTGAATAAATGAATACACACAGTCAATTATAGTCAATCGGTACAATAATGGAGGTGAGAAAAGGATGCTATAGGAGCACAGTGGAGGGGCACCTTGCCCTCCTGTAGAGCCAAGGAAGGTTCTATGAAAAGGAAGCAGCAAAGCCAAGCATGGCAGGTGACCTGGAGGGAGAGGAGAAATCCTGTTCCAGGCAGATAAGCAGAGACAGCTTCGTGACCGCATCATCGGTGAGTCGCATGGGGCCCCTCGCTTGCTACAGGGCTCTGCTGTCACTGTCTTGAACTTCTTAATTTTTCAATATGGAGACCTGCATTTTTACTTTGCAGTAAAGGCCACAACTTAGGTAGCCAATTGTGCAGATGAGACCAGCTTGTCCAGAGACACAGGGACCTGGAGAAAGTTCAGCAGACCTGAAAGTAGCTCTGGTCTGACTGTGCTCCCCTGGGCCAGACTCTCAACCACAGTAAGAAAGCATCTGCCTTCCCCTGTGCATCTTGATCTATTTATAAATGTTTAGAGTTTAGGAGGAAAACACCAAATCCACATTTCCAAGCCTTTTTCTGCTCAATACTTAAATGTGCATATCATGGGCAAATCAAATCCATCTGCTACAGATTCATTTACACTTTGTTCAGGAGAATGGCCCCCTGCTCCCTCCCCATGAGGGCTATCGTGTGTCCAAGAAGTTATCTAAGCTCTCTTGGAGCTTTTGGGTTTAAAGAAAAGGGTTTTGCAAAATCTTAATTTAACTCAAGAAAACTGAATTTAAACCTCAAAAGGTCTGATTATATCTTGCTACTCTAAATCCTCCAGTTCAAGATGAGGACTCACCCCAGTATCCGTGTGTGGCAGGCACAGTCCCCCAAAGAGGGACATTTCCTCCTAAGAAAGACACAGTGCCTTGGTTGTACATTAAGAGCTGGAAACTCAGAGGAAATCTCTCTGCTGCTTGAGGAAAAAAAAAAAAAAAGCCTCTTGCTCACACCACTGTATTTAGAATCACAAATCTTTAGAACTAAAAGGGATAATTGAGATCATCTACAATAATAACCACCATCTGTACAGCACGTTACACTTGATAAATCACTTTTACACTCATTTGCTTATCTAATCCCTGCAGCTATTTTGTAAGAAGAGGAGAACTGTTATCATCACCTTCAATTCTGTAGCAAAGGCAGATGAGGCCCAGAAAGGCTATGTGGATCCCCCAAGCTCACACAGCTAACAGTAGCAATGCCAGGACTCAGACTTGGCCCTTGACACTCCACCGTGAGGGTTTGACCTCAACCCTACCCACCATTTCTCAGGGAGAAACAAAGCTAGCACCGTCCAGGCTTTCACCAGCCTCGCCAGGAGTCATTCGCAGGGCAGGGTGACAGCCACACACCCACCTCCCTGCCTGGCACCCTTTCTACTCCTCTCAGTGATCCTTGTTTCCCTTTACTGAAACAAGTCAGGAAAGAAAGAGGCTGATTTCTTTTCATTCCATTCAAAGAAATGATTTCATTGTTGCCGACATTGCGTCACCCACTCCTCTGAAACAGCCAGAAACAGAGCTATTCACTTTAACATACACCATTTTTCAAATCCTCACAGCAACCTGGCAACATCAATATTTTGCAACCCATTTTCCTCAGGGAGAAAACTGAGGTTCTGGGAGGATCAATCACAGGCCCCTATGAGATCAATGGTAAATAGCTAGCAGTGCCAAGACTGCAACCCAGGCTTTTTGGCGCTGAGCCTAAAGATGCTTCCACTAAGTCACATTGATAGCATTTGGCTACAATCCCATGAAGACAACCAGAGGCAGAAAATGGAGCTAATACAGGAGAAAAGGGAGAGAGATAAGACATTTCCCAAGGCCTGGACTGGGACAGATGACTATATAAATTGCCTGTTTGGTCACAATCACTAAAAACTGCAGGAAAATCTTATGCATGAGGAGCAAGACAGCCTGGAAGGGGGATCAGGGGCTGGCCCTAGAGCAAAATCTGAGGAGTGTGTATATGCATACAGAAGACACACAGTTCCATCTCTTTCAAGTATATGCAAACTAAGCTATAAATTAGTACTAATCAGTACCTGTGAGGTGAATTAATTAAAAAGTTACAATTCACAAGAGGCCAACATTACTTGATAATGTATCACCAAAGCTTATGAATATGAGAATTAATTGCTTGGCCCAGATGTTGAAGGAATGCTTAATTTCTTGAGCTCTTGGTTTGAAGCATCCATTGATTTTATACAGCATTGAAATAACGCTAGCATTATTGTGTGTTTACTAAATTATCCTTTTAACAAACAACCACCATTTATTCATGAGTTAATATTCGGTGCTTTGCTGTGCTAAGCATTTTCTACACATTTCATTTAACCCTCAAAACAGCTACCTAAGATAGACACAATTATCAGCACTTCACATTTGCTTTAAAAAAAAAAAAAAAAAAAAGTAAGCGCCAAGGTCACAAAAATTAACTGAAGAATCAAATATACAAATTGGTGTCTGCCCAATTCTGCCCATAGCAGTGACTCTTAATTCAAATGAAGCCCTTGACAATTCTGACTTACTAGAATATAAATGACTAAGAATTTGTTTCATTTGTAAAACATTTAGTTTTGCCTATTTTTTATTTGAAGCTTAGGGATGAACTTGAATCTCACATCTGTGGCACATAATTCTATTCATTTTCATGCTATGTGTTCATTCCTAACTTGTTTCTCAATTCCTCTTTAACCAAAACCAAAATCAAATGTTTCTTCCTGGTGGGTAGAATGAATACAGAGCCAGATTATAGTAATTGTTTTGAGGTTGCAGGAGCAGAGTGAACATAAAGTCCCTAAACCTCATTGTAGGCAGCTGCAAGAAAAAGGCAGCAGTGGAGAAATTAGAATTTTAAAAATCTGGATTCCATGGATTTTGAGTTCAGATGTTTTAAATTTTTAATAGCATGGTTTTATTTCCTAGAATAAACATGTTTTTCTTTTGTAATATGAAAATACACTTTAATTATTAAAAATACGAATGATAGTTTGGCTGGGTATAGAATTTTTAAATAACAACCCTTCATCCAAACTTTATAAATGTTGTTCTGTTAACTGTCTTTATCCAATGCTGTAGAAGGAATTATGAGGCTTCCTTGACTTTTTTTCCAGTGTACTTGTTTTTTCTTTAAGTATTTTAGGATTCTTGTGTTATCCTTAGAATTTAATCCTTTTGTGAGAATACATCAAGATATTTTCCAGATTTAATTAGATTTTTTTTCAATAAGGTTCACAACTTACTTTGGTTTCAGTAAAATTTTATTCTGTAGTATTTTGAACCATGTTTCTAATTTTTTCTTTATTTTCTAGTTCATGTTTAAGTCATCTTTTCTCTTTTATTCTTCTGTCATTTTTTTCTCCATCCAACTTTCACTCAGATTTAGTCCT
>NW_020260602.1:0-4008 GCF_003255815.1 Theropithecus gelada
TACACATTTTAGGGAGACATGAGACATCAATATATGTGAGATGTACGTTGGTTCGATCTAGGAAGGAGGGACGGCTCGAAGCGGGGAGGGGTTTCGAGGTCACAGATAGATCAGATAAATGCATTTCTGGTCAACCTTTCCAGAGGAAGCAGTCAGATCCGCATTTATCTCCTTGTGCAGATGGTGACTTAGAGTTCTCTCCTCTGTCCATGAGGAATTTCCTTGTGGATCGGTTGTGAGGGAGGTACGTGGCTTCCCCCCCATCTCCCTCTGCGTAGCTGTCTCTGTTCGGAAAAGCATGAGAGGCAGGTTTGCCCTAAGCTGTTCCTCACGTTGACGTCCCTTTAGCTTAGTGATTTTGTGGTCCTGAGATGTATTTTCAACATCATGTTTCTGAACACACTGGCACTCTAAACAGTGTTGTAGGAGGCATCTAACTTACTTAGAAGAAGAATCTATTTGGAAGGACTTGAGCATCTTCCTCCATGAGAGAACCAAGCCTTTGTTTAGTTTGCTTTGCCCCGAGGCTGTTACGCTGCCCCTGGCTGTTCAGCCTTAGAAAGCTGTGGCCCTCTGAGCTCCTGCCTGTGGAACCTGGTGACTTTGAAGTTAATCCAGCAACTGCATGTTTTGGAAAGCAGATTGCCTCTTAAAGTGTTGGTGATTATGATTCTAGCACTAGAATTTCAGTGTGTATTTTCCACCCTTCTTACTTTGTCTCTTCATACACTGAGATGCTGCTGCATTTGCCCTTAGGCTTCGTTGAGGGGGAGGGTCAGTTCTGACCCTTTCTTAGATATTGACCTTGAACAGACAGAATCGAGATTCAGAAAAACCCTGGAGCTGTGAGAGTTGCTGATATCTATGTAAGTGGGGTTCATGTGTCAAACTCAGGTTTAAGAAAAACCAATTCTAGGCTGGGCATAGTGGCTCACAGCTGCAATCCCAGCACCTTGGGAGGCTGAGGTGGGCAGTTCACTTTTGAGCCCAGGGATTCGAGACCAGCCTGGGCAACATAGCAAGACACTGACTCTACAAAAAATTAAATAGGAGTGGTGATGTGCACCTGTGGTCCCAGCTACTTGGGAAGCTGAGGCTGGAGGATCACCCAAGCCTGGCAGGTTGAGGCTGCAGTGAACCATGATAGCACCACTGTGTTTATGGTGCACTGTGCCTGAGTGACAGAACAAGAACCACCACCCCACACACACACAAAATATCAATTCATGCAGTGGCCAGTTCTGCTGGGACCACCTGTAAAGGCTACTCTGGGCCTCACTGAGAAGGTTCTGTCCAGGGGCGAGAGGGAGTGGTTTGAGGGCCTAGAAGCCAGTTCTTGTGGTTCAGTGTGACTGCAAGTGTGGAGCTGGGGGCAGGGCTCTCCAGGGCATGAGTGGGTAAATGGATGGGCTTCCAGGATGAGCCCCTGTGACTTTGCCTGGTTTACATCCGTCCAATACAAATCCACAGGCTGTTACTCTAGAAGCTTCTGCCGGGGCTGATGGACTGGCCTGGGGACAAAAGGGTCCCCTCAGAGCCTCAGAGTGCAGTCTGGTTTAGGAAGAGCACTTAGTCACCTAGATCTAGGATTTATGGCACTACAGGGGGACTCGTCACACTCGGAGCAGCAGCCATCTGCATTCTAGACTTGGTTCTAGGCGAAGTATTTTGGAGCCTGTTGGTATCCTGTGTTCTGTTTATATGTAAAACAAGTTAGAGTTATAACTAGTTACAACCTTTTTTTTAAATTTTGCCACAGAATATGGCAGTTGTAGTGGAGCCTGGCCAGTGACCCCCACACTCGGACGCTGCCGCGTGCTGGGGTTGCAGGCGTTGCCTGCATTGGCTGCCCCTCCCGGCGTGTCTGTGTTCTTGACACGGGCGCCCATCGAGGCTCGGCCTGTGGGACTCGTGCGGCCATTTGTCTCCGTGTTCCTCTGAGGTTCCGCAGACTTCACAGTCCTGTGGCAGAGCGTACGGTATCTGCTTGCATCCTGATCTCCCCAAACCCCAGGACAGGCCAAGAGTTCCTTACACACAACTGCAGAGGGCCCCGTGGTGTGGATTTGCAGGTGACACAGCCTTTCCCCAGCTCGGCCTTCGTCTCCAGAGTTGGCTTTAGGTCGATAGAAGCTTCCTTCAGACTGGGGGGCCCTGAAACTTTGGTGCTAGGAATTCGGTGACCAGCACGGATGATACCCTGTTTCTCTGCATTTTTAGCAATAGTTGTTAACATGACCACGAGATGTACAAAGGAAGGGAAAAGGAGATTTTGTTTTCAGAGTAACACTCTGTGCTTTGGGAAATGTGGTCTGGGGGGAGCTGTAAACACGCGCCCCTCAGGAGGGGAGGAGGCCGTGGCGCTACACGTTCCGGGGTTTGTTGGCTGTGTGTGTTCATCGGGCTCATGGAATGTCTGAAAGTTTACACGGAAAGTGGGGTTTGCTCATCCGGTTCATGCAATGTCTGAACACTTACAGGGCAAGTCTAGCACACATGCAGTGAGTTAACCTGTAACATCCATGTTCGCCTTGGGGCGAGTGTAACATTTGAAATGAAGTGGACTGGGCGTGTCATGTACAAAGGTGAGCTGTTGGGCGCAGACGTTTATGCGCAGCCTCAGTCACAGCCAGGACTGGCTCAGGGTCTGCAGCTTGTGGCGGGAAAGGACACTCACGAGGCCATTCTGTCCAGTCGGGGCTGCCGGCAGGGTCCCAGGGTGGGGCTGTCTGGTCGGCTGGCATGTGGAGTCCACCCAGGTCCCATGGGCAGCTTTCCTCTAAACCAGGCTTCTGATTGTGGAGGAGACTTCATGCTGGTTAACAAACTGTACAGGAGTAGTGCTGTGGGGCTTTGGGGTCGACCTTCCCTATGATGCTGGTTACATTTCTCTCCAGACCTCATCGTAGACACAGAGATTGTACCTCATCTGACAGCAGGGGGGTGCCATGTTGATATAGTAATTTATTGTATTAACCTTTTTGTTACTATTTTAATATCCTTTATTTTTTTCTTTTTAAAGAGATAGGGTATTGCTGTGTTACTCAAGCCAGTCTTGAACTCCTGGCCTCAAGCAATCCTCCCACCTCGGCTTCCCAGAGTGCTGGGCTTATAGACGTGAGCCAGTGTGCCGAGCCTACAGCCATGTTTTTAAAACTCAGCAGTTTAAATATCCTACTCCTTTCACCCCCTCAAGCAGGCTGATTGGCCTTGTGCAAACTGGGGTGTGACGATCTTGGCACCCCTTTTATTTTTCCCTTTGGCCTCAAGTTCTGATGAGAACAGCAGTTACAAAATGGGCATTAGGTGATTCTTCCGTTACTAAAGCCAGAATTCTTACCAGTTAGAGATGTTTGTCCCTAGGATCCCAGAAAGCTCTTTTGAATCAAGCCCATAGCAAATAAGTAAGGAACTAAACTCTTGGTCCTCTGCTTAGTACCTGGGGATTGGGTTAGTTGCTGATACCCTTTGATCTGTGCTCACATGCTACATCTCGTCACGGGAAGCAGAGTCGCCCTGTGGAATAAAGCCCAGCTCACGATGGCACGTCGAGACACTCTGGGCTGTCAGTCCCTTATACAATGGCAGGCATGGAGACTCAACATCGCGTACAGAGCCCGGGCAACCGGAGTGCATCCACCTTAGAGACCACAAGGCCGGTCGGCAAGGTGGACGTCCAAGCATATGGCCCTGACAGGCCCGCTGCGAGGTGAATTAGGAATTCGTTAGCAAAGAAATCAAACTCGCCTGTGGGTCCCAGCTGCTTGGAAGGCTGAGGTGTGAGGATTGCTTGAGCCAGAAGGTCAAGGCCGCAATGAGCCGTGATTGTAATACTGCACTCTGGCCTTGGTGACACAGGAGACTCTGACTCAAAAAAAAAAAAAAAAAAAAAACCAAAAAAAAACCCCCCAAACCTTACTCTTCATAGCAGGAAGGAGAATTTATCAAAGTAACTGCAACAAAATCT
Organism: Theropithecus gelada; assembly: GCF_003255815.1. Lineage (NCBI taxonomy): Eukaryota > Metazoa > Chordata > Mammalia > Primates > Cercopithecidae > Theropithecus > Theropithecus gelada. The sequence continues at coordinate 3,968 of NW_020260602.1, forward strand.
TAGATGATATAATTTCAGTGGCTAAGTGAGCTGTCCAGCCC
>NW_020260603.1:0-3520 GCF_003255815.1 Theropithecus gelada
CTTTGTCAGATGAGTAGATTGCAAAAATTTTCTCCCATTCTGTAGGTTGCCTGTTCACTCTGATGGTAGTTTCTTTTGCTGTGCAGAAGCTCTTTAGTTTAATTAGATCCCATTTGTCAATTTTGGCTTTTGCTGCTGTTGCTTTTGGTGTTTTAGACATGAAGTCTTTGCCCATGCCTATGTCCTGAATGGTACTACCTAGGTTTTCCTCTAGGATTTTTATGGTATCAGGTCTAACATTTAAGTCTCTAATCCATCTTGAATTAATTTTCGTATAAGGAGTAAGGAAAGGATCCAGTTTCAGCTTTCTACTTATGGCTAGCCGATTTTCCCAGCACCATTTATTAAATAGGGAATCCTTTCCCCATTTCTTGTTTCTCTCAGGTTTGTCAAAGATCAGATGGCTGTAGATGTGTGGTATTATTTCTGAGGACTCTGTTCTGTTCCATTGGTCACATAAAGACCATATTGTACCCTAACTGGACCAGTTTATCTGCAGACTTCTACCAAGCAAACTAAGTCTGATTTCAGGGAATGGAACTCAATGCAGTTAACTAAAGCTGTCTTTATAAAGTCCCCAAAAAGGTCATGAGTCTTTTATGTTTTCAGTTCATTTTTTTTTCTGCCGGTTAGTTTAAGAAACAAAATCACTCAGAGCAAGCTAGTTTTCCTCTAAAGTCAAATCTCCCACACCCTCATTCATTGGGTGAGCCTTCCCAGCCTATTGGTGGCGGGTAGTTTATTTGAGAATGAGTTCATGGCCCCAGGTGGTCAGCGTGCAGTGACTACAAAGTCTCTTCTATTTACGAGACAGAGATATTGCCCTTGGCTCTTGCCAAGTGAATTATAACATGATATGCAGCAATTTGGGCCTGGCCTAAGCCATCTCTGCCAGAGAAAAGCTATGCCAATGGACAATTAGAGATATTTTTGAAACCATGTAAGTATGTTTTCTTAAAAATGTAGAAAACACACATTCTCCTCCTGTTTTTGCTATGGGTTTTTCACAGCAACTTTGGCCAAATGGCTTTAGCTTCTTTGGGCCAAAATTTCTTCATGTCTAAAAGAAGGATATCTCAACACTCCCGACCCAGTTAGACATTCCTTCTCTAAGGGCATGGCCCTTTACCTGCCCATTTATCCTGTCTCATTTTGTAGTGCTATTGGCTTCCACATCTTTCTCACCAGCTGGGCTGTGAGCTTCACAAAGTCTGGGGTGGCATCTGGGTCACTGTTAAGTCTCTACAGCATAGTGTAGTGCTGGTTATGTACTCTTCTTTCTCAGGTGCCTTCAGGTCTTGTTTTTCAATTCACCTCTTCAATGTTGAGGCTTCTTAAGTTTTCATCCTATGCGACTTCCCATTTTCTCACTCCACACCACTCCCTGGATAATCAAATCCCTCCCTCAGTCAACAAGTATGTATCTGTGTGCTGCTAACTCCTAACCCTGTAACTCTTCCCCAGTTTTATTTGCAAAGCTCAAGACCTGGCAATCTAGAGACCTACTGGATACCTTCATTGAGGCAGCCCAACCTCAACAAGTCAACAATTGACTCCGTCCCACCTGATATCTACATGAAATTCTGATGGTTTAGTCTTCCGTTGCTGGGGTCTGTCCACAGCTCTCTATCCTGCTCTTTCTGTTCTAGTGCAGCCCCCCTGCCCAAGATTCATCAAGCTACACCATGCTCCTCTGAACCACCCCCACACTCCCCAGTGGGAGCTTCTCCCATATGCTAGCATTCTCACCACATCACTTTGCTGGGTAAGTTCTACTGTTGAACCTCATCACCAGTTTTCTGCATATTCCATGCTGGTTTCTGCCTGTGTGTGTCTTCTAGGACAATTGTTTACCCTCCTTGTCTGGCAATATTCAAGTGTCACCACTTCCTGGAAGTCCCTCTGTACCCCTTCTCCGGGACAAGTGCCTGCTTAAGAATAAGTGGGGTGTGTTGAATTGGAGAATTGTGTTTGTTTGACTTTGATAATCTGAGCTCATGTTAGGTGTTTAAGGAAAGGAGGGGCAGAAAGATATGCAGAATTTGACAAAAAGAATGAGCAGTCCTTCAAGCATGACTCTTTCAATGAGAGAGGACATGTATTGGAGATTGCTATATGCCAAACTTACACACTTCACAAGGAAAGAAAAAAGCATAGAGTTCATAGCACAGAATGTGATTCAGATTCAGACTGCCTGGGATTGATCTACCATTTTTTCATTTTATGACACTGTCAGGAGCCTCAATCTTTCTGCACCTCACTTTCTTCAGCTGTAAAATGGGAATAATAATAATAATAACTCAGAAGGTTGTTGAAGAGACGAAATAATACACATGGAGTATTTAATCAGAACCTGGTAAAGAGGAATCAGGTAATACATTTCATTTGATTTTATAATTTAAGTTTTAAAACAATCACCCTTTTTCAGTGAGTTCTCTGCCCTAAGCTGACAGTTTCTGGACTTCACCTGGCTTAACCCCTGCATCCTTTAGACCAATGCTTCTCCAACTTTAATGTGAATAGGAATCATTTGGAGATCTTGACAAAATTTGTATTTAGGAGGAGGACCCTAGATTCTGTGTTTCTGACAAGTTGCCAGGCAAGATGCTTGCAGTCTGCAGATCATAATTTGTGGGAAAGGCTTTGGAGTTTGGCATAGACCCCACCGTCTCTTCAGTGGGTCTCTGCTACTCCACCAGGTGGATTTACATCTTGTGTTCTAATTCACTTGTATTATTGAACATTTAGGCTTCCATAGCAATATACCATAGCTGACTGGCTTGTAACAACAACAACAACAACAACAACCACAAACACATTTATTTCTCATAGTTCGGGAGGCTAGGAAGCTCAAAATCTAAGCACCAGTAGACTTGGTGCCTGGTGAGGGCCTGCTTCCTGGTTCACATGGCCATCTTCTGACTGTGTCCTTGTGGGATGAAAGAGGCAAGGCAGCTCTCTGAGGTCTTTTATCCAGACACTAATCCCATTCATGAAGGCTCCACCCTCATGACACATTCACTTCCCACCTCTTAATTCCATCACCTTAGGGTTAGCATTTTAACATATGAAGTTTGGAGGGACACAAACATTCAAACCATAGCAACATTATTCCATCATTCATTAATGCATGCTTTCATTTAGCCTCATATGGCAAATATTTATGGAGTACCACAATGTGCTGCATGTAGGCAGTAGGCGTGCTGTTGTGAGGAAAAGAATCCAGGAACCTGCTATTAAAGAGATTATAATCTAGAGCTATAGACAGTCATCATCAAATAATGACCTAAATAAGTGAATGATTTCAAACTGAGTTAAGGACTTTTTTTTTTTTTTTTGTATTTTATATTTATTTTCAAAGGATAGTAAATATAAATACTCTGGTGCCCAAATGCAGTTAATTACATTGTATCTAGACATCTCAATTTTATAAAGTACTTTCTCTTTTTGTGTTTGCTCCATTTGTTTTTTTTTTTTTTTTTTTAAATTTATTTATTATTATTATACTTTAAGTTGTAGG
>NW_020260603.1:3590-4008 GCF_003255815.1 Theropithecus gelada
TTTTTTTTTTTTAAATTTATTTATTATTATTATACTTTAAGTTGTAGGGTACATGTGCATAACGTGCAGGTTTGTTACATATGTATACTTGTGCCATGTTGGTCTGCTGCACCCATCAACTCGTCATTTACATCAGGTATAACTCCCAATGCAATCCCTCCCCCCTCCCCCCTCCCCATGATAGGCCCCGGTGTGTGATGTTCCCCTTCCTGAGTCCAAGTGATCTCATTGTTCAGTTCCCACCTATGAGTGAGAACATGCGGTGTTTGGTTTTCTGTTCTTGTGACAGTTTGCTAAGAATGATGGTTTCCAGCTGCATCCATGTCCCTACAAAGGACACAAACTCATCCTTTTTTATGGCTGCATAGTATTCCATGGTGTATATGTGCCACATTTTCTTAATCCAATCTGTCACTGA
>NW_020260604.1:0-3520 GCF_003255815.1 Theropithecus gelada
CTTTGTCAGATGAGTAGATTGCAAAAATTTTCTCCCATTCTGTAGGTTGCCTGTTCACTCTGATGGTAGTTTCTTTTGCTGTGCAGAAGCTCTTTAGTTTAATTAGATCCCATTTGTCAATTTTGGCTTTTGCTGCTGTTGCTTTTGGTGTTTTAGACATGAAGTCTTTGCCCATGCCTATGTCCTGAATGGTACTACCTAGGTTTTCCTCTAGGATTTTTATGGTATCAGGTCTAACATTTAAGTCTCTAATCCATCTTGAATTAATTTTCGTATAAGGAGTAAGGAAAGGATCCAGTTTCAGCTTTCTACTTATGGCTAGCCGATTTTCCCAGCACCATTTATTAAATAGGGAATCCTTTCCCCATTTCTTGTTTCTCTCAGGTTTGTCAAAGATCAGATGGCTGTAGATGTGTGGTATTATTTCTGAGGACTCTGTTCTGTTCCATTGGTCACATAAAGACCATATTGTACCCTAACTGGACCAGTTTATCTGCAGACTTCTACCAAGCAAACTAAGTCTGATTTCAGGGAATGGAACTCAATGCAGTTAACTAAAGCTGTCTTTATAAAGTCCCCAAAAAGGTCATGAGTCTTTTATGTTTTCAGTTCATTTTTTTTTCTGCCGGTTAGTTTAAGAAACAAAATCACTCAGAGCAAGCTAGTTTTCCTCTAAAGTCAAATCTCCCACACCCTCATTCATTGGGTGAGCCTTCCCAGCCTATTGGTGGCGGGTAGTTTATTTGAGAATGAGTTCATGGCCCCAGGTGGTCAGCGTGCAGTGACTACAAAGTCTCTTCTATTTACGAGACAGAGATATTGCCCTTGGCTCTTGCCAAGTGAATTATAACATGATATGCAGCAATTTGGGCCTGGCCTAAGCCATCTCTGCCAGAGAAAAGCTATGCCAATGGACAATTAGAGATATTTTTGAAACCATGTAAGTATGTTTTCTTAAAAATGTAGAAAACACACATTCTCCTCCTGTTTTTGCTATGGGTTTTTCACAGCAACTTTGGCCAAATGGCTTTAGCTTCTTTGGGCCAAAATTTCTTCATGTCTAAAAGAAGGATATCTCAACACTCCCGACCCAGTTAGACATTCCTTCTCTAAGGGCATGGCCCTTTACCTGCCCATTTATCCTGTCTCATTTTGTAGTGCTATTGGCTTCCACATCTTTCTCACCAGCTGGGCTGTGAGCTTCACAAAGTCTGGGGTGGCATCTGGGTCACTGTTAAGTCTCTACAGCATAGTGTAGTGCTGGTTATGTACTCTTCTTTCTCAGGTGCCTTCAGGTCTTGTTTTTCAATTCACCTCTTCAATGTTGAGGCTTCTTAAGTTTTCATCCTATGCGACTTCCCATTTTCTCACTCCACACCACTCCCTGGATAATCAAATCCCTCCCTCAGTCAACAAGTATGTATCTGTGTGCTGCTAACTCCTAACCCTGTAACTCTTCCCCAGTTTTATTTGCAAAGCTCAAGACCTGGCAATCTAGAGACCTACTGGATACCTTCATTGAGGCAGCCCAACCTCAACAAGTCAACAATTGACTCCGTCCCACCTGATATCTACATGAAATTCTGATGGTTTAGTCTTCCGTTGCTGGGGTCTGTCCACAGCTCTCTATCCTGCTCTTTCTGTTCTAGTGCAGCCCCCCTGCCCAAGATTCATCAAGCTACACCATGCTCCTCTGAACCACCCCCACACTCCCCAGTGGGAGCTTCTCCCATATGCTAGCATTCTCACCACATCACTTTGCTGGGTAAGTTCTACTGTTGAACCTCATCACCAGTTTTCTGCATATTCCATGCTGGTTTCTGCCTGTGTGTGTCTTCTAGGACAATTGTTTACCCTCCTTGTCTGGCAATATTCAAGTGTCACCACTTCCTGGAAGTCCCTCTGTACCCCTTCTCCGGGACAAGTGCCTGCTTAAGAATAAGTGGGGTGTGTTGAATTGGAGAATTGTGTTTGTTTGACTTTGATAATCTGAGCTCATGTTAGGTGTTTAAGGAAAGGAGGGGCAGAAAGATATGCAGAATTTGACAAAAAGAATGAGCAGTCCTTCAAGCATGACTCTTTCAATGAGAGAGGACATGTATTGGAGATTGCTATATGCCAAACTTACACACTTCACAAGGAAAGAAAAAAGCATAGAGTTCATAGCACAGAATGTGATTCAGATTCAGACTGCCTGGGATTGATCTACCATTTTTTCATTTTATGACACTGTCAGGAGCCTCAATCTTTCTGCACCTCACTTTCTTCAGCTGTAAAATGGGAATAATAATAATAATAACTCAGAAGGTTGTTGAAGAGACGAAATAATACACATGGAGTATTTAATCAGAACCTGGTAAAGAGGAATCAGGTAATACATTTCATTTGATTTTATAATTTAAGTTTTAAAACAATCACCCTTTTTCAGTGAGTTCTCTGCCCTAAGCTGACAGTTTCTGGACTTCACCTGGCTTAACCCCTGCATCCTTTAGACCAATGCTTCTCCAACTTTAATGTGAATAGGAATCATTTGGAGATCTTGACAAAATTTGTATTTAGGAGGAGGACCCTAGATTCTGTGTTTCTGGCAAGTTGCCAGGCAAGATGCTTGCAGTCTGCAGATCATAATTTGTGGGAAAGGCTTTGGAGTTTGGCATAGACCCCACCGTCTCTTCAGTGGGTCTCTGCTACTCCACCAGGTGGATTTACATCTTGTGTTCTAATTCACTTGTATTATTGAACATTTAGGCTTCCATAGCAATATACCATAGCTGACTGGCTTGTAACAACAACAACAACAACAACAACCACAAACACATTTATTTCTCATAGTTCGGGAGGCTAGGAAGCTCAAAATCTAAGCACCAGTAGACTTGGTGCCTGGTGAGGGCCTGCTTCCTGGTTCACATGGCCATCTTCTGACTGTGTCCTTGTGGGATGAAAGAGGCAAGGCAGCTCTCTGAGGTCTTTTATCCAGACACTAATCCCATTCATGAAGGCTCCACCCTCATGACACATTCACCTCCCACCTCTTAATTCCATCACCTTAGGGTTAGCATTTTAACATATGAAGTTTGGAGGGACACAAACATTCAAACCATAGCAACATTATTCCATCATTCATTAATGCATGCTTTCATTTAGCCTCATATGGCAAATATTTATGGAGTACCACAATGTGCTGCATGTAGGCAGTAGGCGTGCTGTTGTGAGGAAAAGAATCCAGGAACCTGCTATTAAAGAGATTATAATCTAGAGCTATAGACAGTCATCATCAAATAATGACCTAAATAAGTGAATGATTTCAAACTGAGTTAAGGACTTTTTTTTTTTTTTTTGTATTTTATATTTATTTTCAAAGGATAGTAAATATAAATACTCTGGTGCCCAAATGCAGTTAATTACATTGTATCTAGACATCTCAATTTTATAAAGTACTTTCTCTTTTTGTGTTTGCTCCATTTGTTTTTTTTTTTTTTTTTTTAAATTTATTTATTATTATTATACTTTAAGTTGTAGG
>NW_020260604.1:3587-4008 GCF_003255815.1 Theropithecus gelada
TTTTTTTTTTTTTTTAAATTTATTTATTATTATTATACTTTAAGTTGTAGGGTACATGTGCATAACGTGCAGGTTTGTTACATATGTATACTTGTGCCATGTTGGTCTGCTGCACCCATCAACTCGTCATTTACATCAGGTATAACTCCCAATGCAATCCCTCCCCCCTCCCCCCTCCCCATGATAGGCCCCGGTGTGTGATGTTCCCCTTCCTGAGTCCAAGTGATCTCATTGTTCAGTTCCCACCTATGAGTGAGAACATGCGGTGTTTGGTTTTCTGTTCTTGTGATAGTTTGCTAAGAATGATGGTTTCCAGCTGCATCCATGTCCCTACAAAGGACGCAAACTCATCCTTTTTTATGGCTGCATAGTATTCCATGGTGTATATGTGCCACATTTTCTTAATCCAATCTGTCACTGA
>NW_020260605.1:0-4001 GCF_003255815.1 Theropithecus gelada
GGCCCTGTCCCAGACCCTAGCCCTGCCAGGTACCTGTCCTGGCCCTGCTCTGGGCCTGGCTTTGTCCTTGGTTCTTAGATGACCCTGGCCCTGCCCCTGCCCTTGCCCTGGCACTGGCCTTGGACATGTCCGTGGTCCTAACCCCGGCCCTGCCCTGGAGCTGCGACTGTCTTGGCCCTGCCTTGGCCCTGGCCCTGGCCCTGCCACAGCCATAGACCTGCCCTGGTTGGTCATGCCCTGCCTTTACCCAGTGCTACTCTGGGCCTGCTCCACCCTGCCCTGGCTCCACCCTGCCTTTGGCCCTGCCCTGACCCTGCCTTGGCCCTCACACTGGCCCTAGTGCAAACCTGGCCTTGCTCTGGCCTTGGCCCAGCATTGACCACTGCTCCTGACCCTGATTGTGCCATGGCCCTGGCCCTGCCCATGATCCTGACAGTCCTGGCCCTGGCCCTGGCCCTGTCTTGGTTCTGCCCTGACCCTGGCCCTGAAGTGGATTTGAACGTATCCTGTCCCTCGTTTAATCTGGCTCTGCCTTGGCCCGTCCATCTCCTACCCTTACCGTGGCCCTGCCCCTTCCCTGGCTCCACCCTGGTCTTGTGCTTACCCTGACCGAGACCTTGGCCCTGCCCCAGCCTTGTCCCAGACTTGGCCATGGCCCTGCCCCTGCCCTGGGCCGGTGCTGGCACTGGCATGGACCCTGGACCTGGCTCTTGGCTACTTAAGGCCATACCCTGGCCCATTCCTCCTCCTGACCCTGTCCTGGCCCTAATTTGCCCTGGCCCTACCCTGGCATGCTATTCAGGCCCCACCCCTGACCCTGTCTCTGTCCTGGCTCTAGCCAAGTTCCTGGTCCTGCCATGGCCGTGTTCCTGACATTGCCCTTTCCTGGTCCTCGCCCTGGCCCTACTCTGGCCCTGGTCTGAGCCCTGGCCCTACAGTGGACCTGCCTAGACTCTGCCTCAGGCCCTACCTCTGCCCTGGCCATACCCTTGCCCTGGCCTGGACTCTGGCCCTGGTTCTTGTCCTGCCCCAGCCATGGCCCTGGCCCTGCCCTGCCTGTACCCTGTTCTATCCTGGCTGCCCTGCCGTGGCCTGGTGTTGCTATTGCCCTGCCCTAGCCTCCCTTGCTTGTGCCCTAGATCTGCCCTGGCCTTTGCTCTTGTTTTGGTTCTAGCACTGACTCAGCCCTGGACCTTCCCTGACCTTGCCTCAGCCCTGGCACTGCCCTGGCCTTACCTTGGCATTTGCCCTACTCTCTCTAATGCCTGGCTCTGGTCCTGCCTTGCTCTGCTCTTGTTCTGTCCTGGCACAGCCCTGGCCCTGGCCCTGCCCTTATGCAGGCCTGACCCTGCCACTGCTCTGGCTTTGACCTGGACCTTGGCCATACAGTGACCCTGCCTTGACCCTTTCCTGGCCCTGCCAAGGACTTGCCCTGGCTCTGTCATGGCCCTGGCGTTTTCTTGGATTTGGATGTGTCCTGTCCCTTATTTGCCCTGGCCCTTCCCTAGTTCTGACCTTCCACTTCTCTGGGGTAGGGACAGGGTCAGGACCAGGCCAGGGCAGGGTCAGGACCAGGGTAGGGCCTTGGTAAGACCTGAAGATGGGAAGGGCCAGGGCAGTGGCAGGGCCAGGGAAGGGTCAGGGCCAGGGATATGGTGAGACTAGGGGCAGAGCCAGCGCTAGGGCTGAGCCAGGGCAGAGCAGGAGAGATTACATTAGGTTATTATTTAGAAATTTTGTTTTAGATTTTTAAGGTAACTATAGTAGTCATAATAATATCTCCAATATGTTGTTTGTAATAGCAATATTATTTGCAGTAAATAATTACTAAATTTTAACTTATACTTTCTTTGCTTCCGGTAGTGTTCTGTGAGTATAATTTTATAAATACGTATATATGTGAGGCATCGATTCTCACAATTACTCTATGTGCTAGGTACTTATGGCATCCCCATTTTCGTAACGTAGGAAACAGACCTAAAGAGGTTAAGTACTTGGCCAGATTACTTCCAGCACTTTGGGAGACCAAGGCAGGGGGATGGCTCGAGCTCAGGAGATTGGGACCAGCTTGGACAACACTGTGAAACCCCATCTCTACTAAAAATGCACAAAAATAGGTTATTAAAGTTTCTTGTAGGATTCTGGTTACAAAACACTGGTCAAATACACAGGGCAAGGTTTGGGCAGGGCCGGGGACAAGGTCGGGCCAGGAAGGGGCCAGGGCCAAGGCAGGGCCAGAGCTAGACTTAGAGGTGTCCTGGCCCTGATTTGCCCTGCCCCAACGTTGGCCCAGCCCTGCTCTGGCACTTCCTGCCATGCCCTATCCCTGGCCTGAGCATTGGCCCTGGCCCTGTCCTGCTTCTGGCCTGTCCTGGAGTTGACCAGGCGTTGCCATGGCCCAGTCCTGCCATCACCTTGCCCTCTGTCCTGGTACTGCCGTGGCCCTGCCTTGGCCCTAGCTCTGCCTCAACCCTCGACCTGCCCTGACCCTGCTCAGCCCTGGAACTACCCTGCCTCTGCCTTGGTGCTGGTCCTCTCCTCTCTATGGCCTGGCTCTGGCCCTGCCTTGTACATGCTCTGCCCTGCATGTCCCAACCTGGCCCCAGCCCTGGTCCTACCGTGTTCCTGGCCCTGGCTGTACCCTTGTTCTGGCCCTGACCCTGCCCTGGCTCTCTTCTGGCCCTTCCTTGGTCCTGCTCTGCCCTTCCATGCCCTGGTGTTGCCCTCACCCTGCCCTGGCCCTGCACTGGTCCTGCTCAGCCCTGACACTGCCTTGGCCCTGGCTCTGCCTTCTCCCCGGCCTTGTCCTTGCCCTGCCCTGGCCTGACCCTGGGCCTGCCAAGTCCATGACATGGCCCTGGACCTGCCTTGCCATTCTCTTTCCTGGCCCTGTATTATCCCCACCACGCTCTGGTCCAGCCCTTGCCCTGGCCCTGTTGCTAGTCCTGCTACTACTATGGCCCTGCCCTGTTTTTGGCCATGCCCTGTGTTACCGTAGGCCTGCCCTGCGTTGGCCCTGGCCCTACCCTGGCCTTCTCTTATCCTGGCCTGTCCCTACCCTGGCCTTTTCTACCCTGGCCTTTTCCACCCTGGCCTTTTCCACCCTGGCCTTGCTGTTCCCTGGCCTTGTCCTGCCCTGGCCCTGCCCTTGCTCTGGATCCTCCCTGGTTCTGCCTTCTCCCTGGCCCTGCCCTTGCTCTTGTCCTGTCCCTGGCCCAGTTTGTCCTGGGTCTGGCCCCTGGCCCTGACAATGCCCAGGCCCCACACTGGCCATGCCTTGACCCTGGCCCCTCCTTTGGCCCTGCCGTGGCCCTGTGCTATCTTAGTCCTGCCCTGGCCCTGAACTCACCCTGGCCCTACCCTCACCCTACCCTGGCCCTGCCCTACCCTGGCTTTGCCCTGCCATGACCTTGCCTTTGGCATGCCCTGGCTCTGGTTCTGTCCTGGCCCTGCCCTTGGCCATGTTTTTTCCCTGGTCCTTCTCTGGCCTTGCCCTGGCCCTGGCCCCTTTCTGGTCCTGCCGTGTTTCTGGCCTGCCCTGTCCATGTCCCAGACCTGGCTCTGGCCCTGGACTTACCTGTCCCTGCCCTGCCATACCCTGACCCATTCCTTGCTCTACACTGAACCTGGCCTTCCTTGGCCCTGTGCTACCCTAGCCCTTCCCTGACCCTCTGCCAGCCCTGGCCCTGCCATATCCCTGCCCTGGCCCTGGTTCTGCCATGCTTTGGGCCCTGGCCTTGGTCCTGACTTGTCACTGGCTGTGACCCTGTCCCTGGTTTTTCTTTGGCCATGACCCTGCCCCCGTTCTGTCCTAGTCCTGGCCCTGTCCCAGTTCTGGTCATGCCCTGGCCCAGCCCTGACTGGTCACTGCACTACCTTGGCCCTGCCCTGTCCAACGCTGCCCATGCCGGGGCCCTGCCTTGGCTCTGGTCCTGACTTGGCCATACCCATGGCCCTGCCACTGGTCCTGCCATATCCCTGACCCTGACTTGGCCCTGGTC
>NW_020260606.1:0-3997 GCF_003255815.1 Theropithecus gelada
AAACTATATTTGTTAAAAGAATAAGGATAATTTAAATGGAATTTTGTTTTCTTCACATTTTACTCAATAGTGGTATGATAGCTTGGAGAAATGCAAAATAACTTTAAACCCAAGACAAAGTTAGTCTTTGGAAAACTGGGTGTGAAAGTTAAGGCCATAAATTATCTTTTAAGAATTATCTCACCTGGTAGATATTCTAATTTTATTTAACAGCTTTTGTCTTAAAATTGTGAAAATAAAATTGACTTAACTACATAGGGCTCTTAACCATTTCTTCAGTCCTTTATCCTTTTAACTACCTCCCTTCCTCTCTTCCTACCTTGTCTTGCCTCAATGAACAGTAACAAGTAGCTTTAATGTACCAGGTCACATGCTATGAAAAAGCAAAACATGGATAAAATCTAGCTTCTGCCCTCAATGAGCCCTATTTTGTTTTATTTTCATTTTTTATGTGTTTTTTTTGAGACAGTCTCACTCTGTTGTCCAGGTTAGAGTGCAGTGGCACAATATTGGCTCACTGCAGCCTCTGCCTCCTGGGTTCAAAGGATCTTATGCCTCAGCCTCCCAAGTAGCTGGGATTACAGGCACACAGGCTTGGCTAATTTTTGTATTTTTAGTAGAGACAGGATTTCACCATGTTGGCCAGGCCGGTCTCGAACTCCTGACCTCAAGTGATCTGCCCACCTTGGCCTCCCAAAGTGCTGGGATTAAAGGTGTAAGCCGCCACCCAGGGCTGATGAGCCCTATTTTAATAGAGAGAAATAGAAGCATGAACAACTCTATGCTATCAAGTGTGGGTGTTCTTGTCTCGCTTCCATTTAAAATTCTCCCAAGTGTCTTTCCAGATTCTTAAAATACATATGTAAATAAACTTCCAAAAGCATTAAACTTAAAAAAGAAGTATTAAAGGTTAAGATTAGGTAAATGCATTCTGGTGATATTCTATAAACCATTGACTGCTCAAAACCTCATTTTTTAATATTGAAAAAGCTATGTAACTAAATTTAGCAAGCAAAGGGGTCACCAAACATACTCAACTTCTGTGGTCCTTAAACATCATTTTGTTCATTTGCTTTACGTGATTCCTTGATAACTGATTCATTCCTCTGAATATTTGTATGCAAACAGTCATATGTACTTCATGCTCTCAAATGAAAGTTATAACAACAGAAATATGTGAAAAATGTTATAATGGTAGTGGAATGGAAGGAGATACTATACTCATATTATTATCCAACATGTAGAATGATTAAATTTTAATCATTGTGTACATACTAAATGATATTTAAAATATTTATAACCTTTCAAACATTGATTATATTTTCTCTTTATACTACATGAGTCATATTATTCAATTTTTAGAATGTATCCAATACTTATATATAATGTGATGAACATTAGAGGTATCTGTTTAGGTCTTCATGTGCTTCAATTACCTGATAGTTGTGAAAACACAAAGTTCTTAACTGAATAATTCCTTTACCATAGAACTAATAAAAAGAAACACAAATTGATTCGATTATCTGCTGCTTTGCTTTGCAGTAATTAGTATGTACTGATATGTGTATAATACATATTTATAGTCAGGAATTAAAAATATTTTAATGTAATTTTATTTTTATTCTAATAATTTAATTTAATTTTAATTTAATAATTCAATTTAATTTTAATTTTAATTCAAAGCCTATAGCAAATGTATCAATATTTGAACTACAACCAATTTAGGAAATGCATTAAACTAACCCAACAAGACTTTAGGTTATCATTATTCCCAGACTACACATCTCACCAGATTTAAAACTTTCATTTTCTTTTAGATTAAATTTAAATCCCCATTTGAAGTCTATAGGATTACAAACCAAACAAATAACCTAATATTTTTATTCTTTTTACTTAATATGGCTTGTATTATACATACTGAAATGGGAAACATTTTCTCCTATACCCCTCACAGGACGTGTGATGGGGCGTGTGGCTCACTTCTTTTGTGCCTGGCAGTTCAAACTCCTAGGGGGAGCATGCAGATGGACAGGTTGTGGGGAGCGCAGCATCTAGGGTTGAGTGTTTACAGCTCCTGAAGCCCCAGTGGGCGTGTATTACATTGTGCTCTTTCAGCTTAGCCTTCCACAGGCAGCTTGTGTTAATCAACTCAATTAGACCCTCTGCCTTACTGCAAGGACAGAAGACTTTCTGTATCCCTGGTTCTCACCTTAGTGTACTGGAAAAATCAGATCACACGTGAGCTTGGTGGACGGGTGCAAGGTTTTTTATTGAGTGGTGGAAGCAGCTCTCAGCAGATGGATACAAAGAAGAATGGGGATGGAGTGGGAAAGTGGTCTTCCCCTGGAGTCAGGCCATTCAGCAGCTGGGCTGTCCTCTGACTGCCCTTGGCTGAATTTCCCTGGGCGTGCATGTCATTCCTCAGTCGATGGCCTGCCGTCATCTGTCGGTGTGTTCTTATGCCAGTGTGTTCCTCTTGCCATCCAGCCACCTGTGTGTGTGCCCACTAGGGTCTCAGGATTTTTATAAGCACAGGATGGGGAGTATGGCAGGCCAGAGTGGTCTTGGAAAATGCAACATTTGGGCGCCAAAACAGAAGTGCCTGTCCTCACTTAGGTCCGTGGGCACAGGCCCGAGTGTGGAGCCTTCACCAGAGACCTTGCCCTTCTTTACCCAGCACTTCCCTGCGCCCGCACCTCCAAATCAATACTACATATAGTTCAGGGCTATCTCTCCCCTTCCATAAAAAAGAAGGGCTGAAAAACTTTTCTTCTCAAACTGTAGATTTATGAGCTAACAGAAGCCTCCAAAGAGAAACACCTCCCTTGGCTAACATAGCTACTCTGAAAGCTCTCCAGAGGTGTGACTTTTACTTTATATAAAGTGACTAATGAGCCCCTCCCTGGTTCTTTATTTAGCAACGACAGAACCCAAGTGTTTGGCTTGGTACATGATGATTTAACCTAAATTTTGGAAAAACTACAAAAATCGTAAAATGTCGAATAGCTTTTAAATCAGTGATGCCTTTTATGAAGATCTATCCTATGAAATCAATTAAAATGCATAAAATACTTTATAACATTGTATCCATAATATTTACAGTAATATATAAATAAAAGCTAAAGTAATTAGGGTACTCAAAATTAATGGTATAGAAGCAATAAAATATTCTTGGAGTCTTTGTAAAAATGAAAAACACATTATATTAGATTAATTTCAATAATTACATGAGCATTCAAATAATGTAATTGTTTTCTTAAAGTCACAATAATGTTAAAGACATACACTTTCTAGTTAATAGAAGACTAAAAAACATGTTATTTGGATAATCCACATTTTGTTCTCTGAATCATAACCAGAACATATTTTGAAAAGAATCTTTTACCTCTAGTTCAGGGAAAATTCAGAGATAGAATAACAGATAACAGTACTAAAGGGTGTTATTCAAATGTCTTCTAGCCCTCAGAACACAGATAAAATTATTTTTAAAATGCTACGTTTAAAATGATGCTTAAGCCGGGCGCGGTGGCTCAAGCCTGTAATCCTAGCACTTTGGGAGGCCGAGACGGGTGGATCACGAGGTCAGGAGATCGAGACCATCCTGGCTAACACAGTGAAACCCCGTCTCTACTAAAAAATACAAAAAAAAAAAACTAGCTGGGCGTGGTGGCGGGCGCCTGTAGTCCCAGCTACTCGGGAGGCGGAGGCAGGAGAATGGCGTAAACCCGGGAGGCGGAGCTTGCAGTGAGCTGAGATCTGGCCACTGCACTCCAGCCTGGGCGACAGAGCGAGACTCCGTCTCAAAAAAAAAAAAAAAAAGAAAAAATGATGCTTAAGTTGTAAGATGTATTCCATGGGTTTTAATCAATGTTGTCGAATACAAAAATGAAAGAAAGGTAATCATTTGCTTCTGTAGATTTGGTGGTTCGATTTCTTAGAATATTGATATATACAAAAAGAAATTTAAGAGAACACAGAAGAAGAGATAATGAGAAAG
>NW_020260607.1:0-9514 GCF_003255815.1 Theropithecus gelada
CTCCCAAGTATATAAAGCAAACATTAATAGCTCCAAAGAGAAAGTTAGACTATAATACAATAATAGTAGAGGCTTTTAACACCTCACTCTCAGTAATGGACAGATCATCCACATGGAAAATTAACAAATAAATGGCAGTTAAACTACACAAGATCTAATAGGTCTAACTGACATTTAAAGAAAATTTCGGCTGGGCATGGTGGCTCACTCCTGTAATCTCAGCACTTCGGGAGGCCAAGGTGGGAGGATCACCTCATGTCAGGAGTTCGAGACCAGCTTGGCCAAAATGGTGAAACCCCATCTCTACTAAAAATACAAAAAAAAAAACTTAGCCAGGTGTAGTGGTGCATGCCTGTAATACCAGCTATTCGGGAGGCTGAGGCAGGAGAATTGCTTGAACCCAGGAGGCAAAGGTTGCAGTGAGCTGAGGTCATACCATTGCACTCCAGCCTGGGTGACCAAAAAAAAAAAATTCACCCAACTGCTATCAAATGCAGCAGTTTTACCAGTACATGGAACATTCTCCAGAGTAGACCATACCTTAAGCCACAAACCAAGTCTGTATCGAGTCTGATTTCTATTAAAAATAAACAAGTCTGACTTCTATTTGAAAAAAATAGAAATCATATCAAGTATATTTTCTGACCACAATGGAATAAAACTACAGAAATCAATAACAAGAGGAATCTCAGAAAAATACACAAACACATGGAAATTAAACAACATGCTCCTGAATGACCAATGGGTCAAAGAAAAAGTTAAGAAAGAGCCAGGTGCAGTGGTACATGCCTTTGTACAAGTTACTCAAGAGGCTGAGGCTGGAGGATCACTTGTATCTAGGAGTTCTGGGCTATAGTGTGGTATGTCAATTAAGTGTCCACACTAATTTCAGCATCAATACAGTGACCTCCTGGGAACAGAGGATCATCAAGTTGCCCAAGGAGACTGGGAAGTGGCCCTAGTTGGAAACAGGGCAGGTCAAAACTTGCATGCTGATCAGTAATGAGCTATGCCCAGGCAACACAGTATAGGCAACATAGCAAGATCATCTCTTAAGAAAAAAATAAAAGAATAATTTTTTTTTCTCTTTTGAGACAGGGTCCTGCTCCACTGCCCAGGCTGGAGTACAGTGATGTGATCACTGCTCACTGCAGCCTCAAACTCTCAGGCTCAAGTGATCTCCCTGCCTTAGCCTCCTGAGTAGCTGGGACCACAGGCATGTGCCACCACACTTGGTTAATTTTTTATTTTTATTTTTGTAAAGACTGTTTTTTTGCCATGTTGTCCAGGCAAGTCTCGAAATCCTGGACTCAAGAGATCCACCTACCTTGGCCTCCCAAAGCACTGAGATTACAGGCGTGAGTCACCACACCTGGCCTAGAAAATGGAAATTTTAAAATTTCTTGAAACAAATGAAAATGGAAATATGGCATACCAAAGTCTATGGGATACAGGAAAGCAATACTAAGAGGGTAGTTTATAGCAACTAATGCCTATATCAAAAAAGAGGAAAAACAAATAAAACACCCTAACGATACACCTCAAGAAACTAGAAAAGCAAGAACAAACCAAACCCAAAATTAGTAGAAGGAAAGAAACAGTAAAGATCAGAGCAGAAATAAATGAAAAGAAATCAACAAAATGAAAAGGTAGTTTGGTGGTTTGTTTTTTGTTTTGTTTTGTTTTTGTTTTTGTTTTTTGTTTTTTAGACAGGGTTTCATTCTATTGCCCAGGCTAGAGTACAGTGGCACCATCCCCGCTCACTGCAACCTCCACCTCCCAAACTCAAGCCATCCTCCCACCAAATTGCTGTGACTACAGGTGTGCCCCTCTACACTCAGCTAATTTTTGCATTTTTTATAGAGATGGGGTTTTGCCATGTTGCCCAGGCTGGTCTTGAACTCATGAGCTCAAGTAATCTGCCCATTTCAACCTCCCAAAATGCTGGGATTACAGGCCTGAGCCGCCATGCCTGACCTTGTTTTTTGAAAAGATAAACAAAATCAACAAAACTTTATCTAGACTAAGAGAAAAAGAGAAGATCCAGATAAATAAAATCAGAAATGAGAAAGGAGATACAACAACTGAGACCTTAGAAAGGATTATTAGATACTATTTGAAAGGAGTTATTTAGCTTGCCTTAGATAGATAACAAGGGAAGGGTGCCAGAGAGTCCCTGGCCCATGGTCAATGCCTCATTCTCACATAATATAAAAAGCAGCCTGAGAGGCCAGCGGTGGCTCACGCCTGTAATCCCAGCACTTTGGGAGAAGGAGGCAGGTGGATCACCTGGTCAAGAAATCGAGACCATCCTGGCCAACATGGTGAAACCCCGTCTCTATTAAAATACAAAAATTAGCTGGGCGTGGTGGCGCGCGTCTGTAATCCCAGCTACTCTGGAGGCTGAGGCAGGAGAACCGCTTGAACCTGGGAGGCAGAGGTTGCAGTGAGCTGAGATCGCGCCACTGCAGTCCAGCCTGGCGACAGAGCAAGACTCCCTCTCAAAAAAAAAAAAAAAAAAGAAAAGAAAGAAAGAAAGAAAAAAAAAAAAAGCAAAAAAGCAGGTGAGAAAAAACTTAGGCTGATAAGGGAACTAACACAGGGTGCTGTGCCTGGAGACATGCCCATGGTGGCACAGATAGTGAAACCTCTGGCCCTTTTGGATACAAACCTGCACAAACCTCCAGCTCACTCAGATAAGAGAACAAGGCCTGGCACAGAAATGCCTTTGTCCTTTGTATACTCAGCAGGTTCTGAGAAAAAGTTCCTTCTCTTTTTGTGGGCATGGGCACAGTGGGTTCCGGTGGGTTCTAGTGGGCACTCTATTTTCCTTTATTTGGACTGTAAGTCCGGCTTCTATGAATTATCACTTCAACCCCTGATTGGTCCCAGGCTAAGGTCCTGGGCCAAGCTTTCAATTCAGCTTCTGACAGGTCCTGGGCCAAGCTGAGCAGCACCTATGAATCATCATTTCAGCTCCTGACTGGTCGGTCGGCCAAGGTACCTGGGCCAAGCTGAGTCATGTGTTCTCCAAGACAGCCCAGGAACTAAGCACATTCCTTCCCCTTCCCAGTCCATAAAACCTGGGAGCCCAGCCTCATAGTGGGCACCCCACTTGCCCCCCTCTCTGCTGGCAAAGAGCTTTCTTCTTTCGCTTATTAAACTTTTGCTCTAACCTGACCTTTGTGTCTGTACTCCTTAATCATCTTGGAGGTAGGACAAAGAACTCCAGGTGTTATCTCAGACAAGAAGAGACTGTTACATCTTCGTGCATCGCTGAGACTACAACACTATTATGAACAACTATACAACAAATTTCAAAACCTAAGAGAAATGGATAAAGTCCTGAACCTATAAAACCTACCAGGATTCAACCATGAAGAAATAGAAAACCTCAACAAACCAATAAGATCCAAGCCATCATAAAAAGTCTCCCATCAAAGAAAAGCCTTGAACCTGATGGATTTACTGCTGAATTGTATCATTAAAGAACTAATACCAATCCTACTCAAACTCCTCAAAAAAAACCGAAGAGGAAGGAATACTTCCAAACTCATTCTACAAGGCCAGTGTAAGTTACCCCAATACCAAAATGAGAGGAAGACACAACCAAAAAAAGAAAACTACATGCCAATATCAATGATAAACATAATGTAAAAATCCTCAACAAAATAGTAGCAAACAAAATTCAACAACACATTGAAAAAGTCATTCACCATGATCAAGTGGAATTTATTCCAGGGATACAAAGATGGTTCAACATATGCAAACCAACAAACATGATACAATCACATTACCAGAGTCAATAACAAAAACCATTACTTCAATGGATGCCAAAAAAGTATTTGATAAAACTCAACATCCTTATATGATTAAAAAAAAAAAAAAACTCATCAAAAAGGGTATAGGAGAAACTACCTCAAAATAATAAAGGCCATGTATGACAAACCCATAGCTAATAGCATACTCAACACAGATAAATTGAAGGCCCTTCTCTAAAGGCTATAACAAGACAAGGATGCCTACTTTCACTGCTATTATTCAGCATAATACCAGAAGTCCTGGCCAGAGCAATTAGGCAAGAGAAGAAATGAAGGGCATCCAAATTGGAAAGGAAGAAGTCAAACTAGCCTTGTTTCCAGATGACATGATCTTATAATTACAAAAACCTAAAGACTCCACCAAGAACACTATTAGAATTGATAAATGAATTTAGTAAAGTGGCAGGGTACAAAACAACATACAAAAATCAGGAGCATTTATATATGTCAACAGTGACTGATCTGAAAAAGAAATCAAGAAAGCAGGGCCGGGCATGGTGGCTCATGCCTGTAATCCCAGCACTTTGGGAGGCCAAAGTGGGCAAATCATCTGAGGTCAGGAGTTCGAGACCAGCCTGACCAACATGGAGAAACCCTGTCTCTATTAAAAATACTAAATTAGCCAGGCATGGTGGCACATGCCTGTAATTCCAGCTACTCAGGAGGCCGAGGCAGGAGAATCGCTTGAACTCGGGAGGCAGAGGTTGTAGTGAGCTGAAATCGGGCCACTGCACTCCAGCCTGGGCAGCAAGATCAAAACCCCATCTCAAAGAAAAAAAAACAAAGAAAGAAAGCAATCCCATTTACAATAGTTACAAAATACATAAGACACATAGGAATCAATCTAATCAGAGAAGAAATATCTATACAAGGCCGGGCACGGTGGCTCACACCTGTAATCCCAGCACTTTGGGAGGTGGAGGTGGGTGGATCACAAGGCCTGGAGTTCCAGACCATCCTGGCCAACATGGTGAAACCCCGCCTCTACTAAAAATACAAAAAAAAAAAAAAAAAAAAAATGAGCTGGTCATGCATGGTGGCATGCGCCTGTAGTCCCAGCTTCTCAGGAGGCTGAGGCAGGAGAATCGCTTGAACCTAGGAGGTGGAGGTTGCAGTGAGCTGAGATCGCGACACTGTACTCCAGCCTGGCAACAGAGCAAGACTCCATCAAAAAAAAAAAAAAAAAAAAAAAGAAAGAAAGGAAGGAAGGAAGGAAGGAAAGAAGGAAGGAAGGAAGGAAGGAAAGAAGGAAGGAAGGAAGGGTCCATACAAAGAACAAAGGAACACTATAAAATTCTGATGAAAGAAATAGAAGAAGACAAAAATGAAAAGATATTCCACGCTCATGGTGTGGAGGAATTAATATTGTTAAAATGACAATACTACTCAAAGCAATTTACGCATTCAATGCAATCTCTCTCAAAATATCAATGATATTCTTCACAGAAATAGGAAAAAAATTCTAAAGTTTATATAGAACCACAAAAGATCCCAAATAGCCAGAGCAATCCTGGCAACAACAACGAACCTGGAGGCATCACACTACCAGAATTCAAAACTTACTACAAAGCTATAGTAACTAAAACAGCATGCTACTCACATAAAAACAGACATATAGATCAATGGAACAAAACAGAGCATTCAGATATATACTCACATATTTACAACCAACTCATCTTTGGATAAAGGTGCCAAGACCATACAATAAAAAAAAAGACAGTATTTTCAGTAAATGATGCTGGGAAAACTGGATAACTATCTTACAGAAGAATGAAACCAGACCCCTATCTCTCAGCATACACGAAAATCAAATCAAAATGGATTCAAGACTGAAATCTAAGACCTGAAATGATGAAAGTACCAGGAGAAAACATTGAGGAAATGCTCCAGGACATTGGTCTGGGCAAAGAATTTTGTATATGACCTCAAAACATACAGGCAACCAAAGCAAAAATGAAGTCCTAGCTAGTCAGGAGGCTGAGGCAGTAGGATCACTTGGGCCCAAGAATTTGAGGTTATAGTGATCTATAATTGAACCACTACATTCCACTCTGGGTGACAGAGTGAGGCCCTGTATCTAAAAAATAAAAAAAATAAAAAAGTAAAAAGATTAAAAACAGACAAAAGATCTTAACAGACACATCCCAAAAGAAGACATACAAAATGACATTTTGACATATAAAGACCTACAAAAAGACAATGTACAAGTGGTCAACAGGTATATGAAGCTATACTCAATATTACTAATCATTAGAGAAATTCAAATCAAAACCACAATGCAGTATCATCAGTCTCACCCCAATTAAAGTAGTCTGCATCAAAAAGATGACAATAACAAATTCTGGCAATGAGGTAGAGAAAAGGGAACCCCCATACACCGTTGGTGAGAATGTAAATTAGTACTGCTACAGTGAAGAACAGTATGGAAGTTCCCCAAAAAAGTAAAAACAGAGCTACCATATGACCCAGCAATTCCACTACTGGGCATATTTTTAAAAAGAAGGAAAAAGGAAATAAACACACCAAAGAGCTATCTGCTCTCCCACGTTTGCTGTAGCACTATTCAAAATAGCCCTAATACAGAATCAACTTAAGTGCTCATCAACAGATGAATAAAGAAAATGTGGTAAATATACACAATAAAAAATTATTCAGCCATAAAATTAATGAAATCCTGTTATTTACAGTAATATTGATGGAACTAGAGGCATTATGTCAAGCAAAATAAGCCAAGCACAGAAAGACAAATATCACATGTTCTCTAAAGCTCTTACATATGAGTAAGATACAGATTAGATTGGTTGTTACCAAAGACTGGGAAGAAGAAAGGCGAGTAGGAAGATAAATGGAAAAAATTATATAAATGTATTTATTACACTGAACTTGACACTTAAAATGGTAAAGATGGTAAATTATATACATATTATTACCTTAACAAAGACAAAGGAAGAAAAAAATAGCAATTGGTAGACGCTCAGCATCTTATGCTGCCTGAAGTGATGAAGGAGAACCAAGTGCAGAGACCCAAGAAGAAATGACTTCACATGCTATAGAAAGATTGTGGGCTTTGAATTCATGGGACTGAGTTCAAATCCGGGCTTGCATTCTTACTATGAGATATTAGATGAGTTATTTGGCCTCTCTAAATCTGCTTCCTCCTTGTATAAAGGAGATAAGTAAAAGAACTAAAGCATGGGTGGGCCATAAGTGCTCAGTGAATATCTGTTTCCTTCATGTTTCCTCTTTTAACCATTAAAAAAAAAAAAAAAGAGAGAGAGAGACACATTAGGCTGGGCACAGTGGCTCATGACTGTAATCACAGCACTTTGGGAGGCCGAGGCAGGTGGATCACCTGAGGTAAGGGGTTCGAGAACAGCCTGGCCAACCTGGTGAAACCCAGTCTGTACCAAAAATACAAAAATTAGCTGGGTGTTGTGGTGGGTGCCTATAATCCCAGCTACTCATGAGGCTGAGGGAGGAGAATCACTTGAACCCAGGAGGTGGAGGTTGCAGTGAGCCAAGATCATACCATTGCACTTCAGCCTGGGCAACACGTCTCAAGAAAAAAGAAGGAAGGGAAGCAAAGCGAAGTGAAAGAAAATAAAAGGAGGGGAGGGGAGGGGAGGGAAGGGGCAGACTCCCGATGCCTATTTGGGGAGAAATCTCTGTTTTTAGTTATGGGACCCCAAGAGTGTAAACAGACAAGTCTGTGTCGGCTCTTAAACTGCTTACTTTTATATTGTATTACCTGTTTCTTTTTTCTTTTTAAACTAAAATAGTTATTGCAATAGAGGCTACTCTTGGGTTTTTAAGGAAGAACGTAGTTTAGACACTTAAAAATGTCTTTGTTTAAAAAAAATTGTAAGTGCCCTGGAAAAGCATCACCCACCCTAATCTCATCATAACTCTCCCTTTTTGGAGACCTAGGATTTAGTTTGTGCTCTTCTCAGACCTCAGAGATCCAGTTAAAAAATAGGTAATCCCTATCTAAATAAAATTGGTCTCCTTGTACAATCCTATGATAAATTTCTGTAATTTTATGTTTGATTTGGTATGCATCTTTAATCTCCCTCTAGCACCACCAGACTTTCTCTCTCTACCTTACGATGTAAATTTTGCTATTTTATTTTCACCTCAGTTGTTTCCTTCAATAGTAAAATTTAAGGCTATTTAGCTGACAACTGTCTAGGGTTGTGAAACAGGTTATCAAGAATCTGAAAGTCTAAGACAGAGGGAAGAAAAACAGTTTTTATGAATCTGTAAGATATATTTCTATAGGCATGCCTAATACATCTATGTATTCATGTGCTGTGTATGAGTGTTTCACTACTGACAATATATAATAGAGCTCTAATTAATTGGCTTAAGAAAATAAAAGTGCTTGAATCAAATACACTATCAGGAAAAAAGAAAAGGCTAGTCAAATGCTTTTTCAAGTTTACATAACTTAATTTAAATCTTTAACAAATAAGTTTGTTTTAAAATTGTTGGTAAAGTAATATTAGAAATGTCTTAAGAATTGCCAGCATATATTTTTGTTTCCATTTATTAATCAAGCAATTTCATACTTATCCCTGACAAATACTATTAGCTGTCAAAATTTGGTATAGGGGTTACAAAACTATAAACCCAATCCAAAACAGAATAATCTTTGCTTATGTAATTTTTAATAAAGAAGACATTGATATTGGTTTTATCAAAATAGTTACATCTTGAATTATTCAGTAAAATTACCCTAACTTCTAATCTTGTGGCTTTAGGCAATTCAGTCCACAAACAGTAGGGAGGTTTGTTTGGGAAAGGACAGTTATTGTCTTTGCTCAAAGCTAAATTATAAACTAAGTTTCTCCCAAAGTTAGTTTGGCCTACGCTCAGGAATGAACAAGAACAGCTTGGAGATAAGAAGCAAAATGCAGTCAGTTAGGTTAGAACTTTTTCACTATTTCAGTTATAATTTTGCAATGGTGGTTTCATAACTTTAAACAATAATGATCACAATTTCCATAAATAATCTAGGTAAACAATTAAAATAAAATAGGTAAATGTAATGGGATAAATACTTGTCAACAAACTTGTCACAATTTAGAGTCTAAAGTTATATTAAATTAAATAATAGATATTTCATTATTTGGGTATTTTCCAATTAAGATAATTGAAGGAAAACATTCTTGCCAGAAAAAAAAAAAAAGTGTCCTTTTTTAAAAAGGTGAAAAATTTTTGTCTAATTCAAAGTTTATTTAAAGGTTACATATAAAACGAGGTAAAAGGGACCAAGAAATAAGACAGGTGTAAAGAAAGCTATCAAAATAAAGAGGGTTGTTTTTAGTTAAATAAACAAATAAATAAAAAGAAATCATTTTATATGAGAAAGAATCTTGTATGGTAGATTTAGTCCTAGAATAAAATGACTGGTTGTTTAAAAGAGGGATGTTTAGGCCGGGCGCTGTGGCTCAAGCCTATAATCCCAGCACTTTGGGAGGCCGAGGTAGGCGGATCACAAGGTCAAGAGATCAAGACCATCCTGGTCAACACGGTGAAACACCATCTCTACTAAAAATACAAAAATTAGCTGGGTGTGGTGGTGTGTGCCTGTAGTCCCAGCTGCTCAGGAGGCTGAGCCAGGAGAATCGCTTGAACTTGGGAGGCGGAGGTTGCAGGAAGCCAAGATTACACCATTGCACTCCAGCCTGGGC
>NW_020260608.1:0-3997 GCF_003255815.1 Theropithecus gelada
AAACTATATTTGTTAAAAGAATAAGGATAATTTAAATGGAATTTTGTTTTCTTCACATTTTACTCAATAGTGGTATGATAGCTTGGAGAAATGCAAAATAACTTTAAACCCAAGACAAAGTTAGTCTTTGGAAAACTGGGTGTGAAAGTTAAGGCCATAAATTATCTTTTAAGAATTATCTCACCTGGTAGATATTCTAATTTTATTTAACAGCTTTTGTCTTAAAATTGTGAAAATAAAATTGACTTAACTACATAGGGCTCTTAACCATTTCTTCAGTCCTTTATCCTTTTAACTACCTCCCTTCCTCTCTTCCTACCTTGTCTTGCCTCAATGAACAGTAACAAGTAGCTTTAATGTACCAGGTCACATGCTATGAAAAAGCAAAACATGGATAAAATCTAGCTTCTGCCCTCAATGAGCCCTATTTTGTTTTATTTTCATTTTTTATGTGTTTTTTTTGAGACAGTCTCACTCTGTTGTCCAGGTTAGAGTGCAGTGGCACAATATTGGCTCACTGCAGCCTCTGCCTCCTGGGTTCAAAGGATCTTATGCCTCAGCCTCCCAAGTAGCTGGGATTACAGGCACACAGGCTTGGCTAATTTTTGTATTTTTAGTAGAGACAGGATTTCACCATGTTGGCCAGGCCGGTCTCGAACTCCTGACCTCAAGTGATCTGCCCACCTTGGCCTCCCAAAGTGCTGGGATTAAAGGTGTAAGCCGCCACCCAGGGCTGATGAGCCCTATTTTAATAGAGAGAAATAGAAGCATGAACAACTCTATGCTATCAAGTGTGGGTGTTCTTGTCTCGCTTCCATTTAAAATTCTCCCAAGTGTCTTTCCAGATTCTTAAAATACATATGTAAATAAACTTCCAAAAGCATTAAACTTAAAAAAGAAGTATTAAAGGTTAAGATTAGGTAAATGCATTCTGGTGATATTCTATAAACCATTGACTGCTCAAAACCTCATTTTTTAATATTGAAAAAGCTATGTAACTAAATTTAGCAAGCAAAGGGGTCACCAAACATACTCAACTTCTGTGGTCCTTAAACATCATTTTGTTCATTTGCTTTACGTGATTCCTTGATAACTGATTCATTCCTCTGAATATTTGTATGCAAACAGTCATATGTACTTCATGCTCTCAAATGAAAGTTATAACAACAGAAATATGTGAAAAATGTTATAATGGTAGTGGAATGGAAGGAGATACTATACTCATATTATTATCCAACATGTAGAATGATTAAATTTTAATCATTGTGTACATACTAAATGATATTTAAAATATTTATAACCTTTCAAACATTGATTATATTTTCTCTTTATACTACATGAGTCATATTATTCAATT
Source organism: Theropithecus gelada (assembly GCF_003255815.1). Lineage (NCBI taxonomy): Eukaryota > Metazoa > Chordata > Mammalia > Primates > Cercopithecidae > Theropithecus > Theropithecus gelada. The sequence goes on from NW_020260608.1 coordinate 1,358, forward strand.
TTTAGAATGTATCCAATACTTATATATAATGTGATGAACATTAGAGGTATCTGTTTAGGTCTTCATGTGCTTCAATTACCTGATAGTTGTGAAAACACAAAGTTCTTAACTGAATAATTCCTTTACCATAGAACTAATAAAAAGAAACACAAATTGATTCGATTATCTGCTGCTTTGCTTTGCAGTAATTAGTATGTACTGATATGTGTATAATACATATTTATAGTCAGGAATTAAAAATATTTTAATGTAATTTTATTTTTATTCTAATAATTTAATTTAATTTTAATTTAATAATTCAATTTAATTTTAATTTTAATTCAAAGCCTATAGCAAATGTATCAATATTTGAACTACAACCAATTTAGGAAATGCATTAAACTAACCCAACAAGACTTTAGGTTATCATTATTCCCAGACTACACATCTCACCAGATTTAAAACTTTCATTTTCTTTTAGATTAAATTTAAATCCCCATTTGAAGTCTATAGGATTACAAACCAAACAAATAACCTAATATTTTTATTCTTTTTACTTAATATGGCTTGTATTATACATACTGAAATGGGAAACATTTTCTCCTATACCCCTCACAGGACGTGTGATGGGGCGTGTGGCTCACTTCTTTTGTGCCTGGCAGTTCAAACTCCTAGGGGGAGCATGCAGATGGACAGGTTGTGGGGAGCGCAGCATCTAGGGTTGAGTGTTTACAGCTCCTGAAGCCCCAGTGGGCGTGTATTACATTGTGCTCTTTCAGCTTAGCCTTCCACAGGCAGCTTGTGTTAATCAACTCAATTAGACCCTCTGCCTTACTGCAAGGACAGAAGACTTTCTGTATCCCTGGTTCTCACCTTAGTGTACTGGAAAAATCAGATCACACGTGAGCTTGGTGGACGGGTGCAAGGTTTTTTATTGAGTGGTGGAAGCAGCTCTCAGCAGATGGATACAAAGAAGAATGGGGATGGAGTGGGAAAGTGGTCTTCCCCTGGAGTCAGGCCATTCAGCAGCTGGGCTGTCCTCTGACTGCCCTTGGCTGAATTTCCCTGGGCGTGCATGTCATTCCTCAGTCGATGGCCTGCCGTCATCTGTCGGTGTGTTCTTATGCCAGTGTGTTCCTCTTGCCATCCAGCCACCTGTGTGTGTGCCCACTAGGGTCTCAGGATTTTTATAAGCACAGGATGGGGAGTATGGCAGGCCAGAGTGGTCTTGGAAAATGCAACATTTGGGCGCCAAAACAGAAGTGCCTGTCCTCACTTAGGTCCGTGGGCACAGGCCCGAGTGTGGAGCCTTCACCAGAGACCTTGCCCTTCTTTACCCAGCACTTCCCTGCGCCCGCACCTCCAAATCAATACTACATATAGTTCAGGGCTATCTCTCCCCTTCCATAAAAAAGAAGGGCTGAAAAACTTTCCTTCTCAAACTGTAGATTTATGAGCTAACAGAAGCCTCCAAAGAGAAACACCTCCCTTGGCTAACATAGCTACTCTGAAAGCTCTCCAGAGGTGTGACTTTTACTTTATATAAAGTGACTAATGAGCCCCTCCCTGGTTCTTTATTTAGCAACGACAGAACCCAAGTGTTTGGCTTGGTACATGATGATTTAACCTAAATTTTGGAAAAACTACAAAAATCGTAAAATGTCGAATAGCTTTTAAATCAGTGATGCCTTTTATGAAGATCTATCCTATGAAATCAATTAAAATGCATAAAATACTTTATAACATTGTATCCATAATATTTACAGTAATATATAAATAAAAGCTAAAGTAATTAGGGTACTCAAAATTAATGGTATAGAAGCAATAAAATATTCTTGGAGTCTTTGTAAAAATGAAAAACACATTATATTAGATTAATTTCAATAATTACATGAGCATTCAAATAATGTAATTGTTTTCTTAAAGTCACAATAATGTTAAAGACATACACTTTCTAGTTAATAGAAGACTAAAAAACATGTTATTTGGATAATCCACATTTTGTTCTCTGAATCATAACCAGAACATATTTTGAAAAGAATCTTTTACCTCTAGTTCAGGGAAAATTCAGAGATAGAATAACAGATAACAGTACTAAAGGGTGTTATTCAAATGTCTTCTAGCCCTCAGAACACAGATAAAATTATTTTTAAAATGCTACGTTTAAAATGATGCTTAAGCCGGGCGCGGTGGCTCAAGCCTGTAATCCTAGCACTTTGGGAGGCCGAGACGGGTGGATCACGAGGTCAGGAGATCGAGACCATCCTGGCTAACACAGTGAAACCCCGTCTCTACTAAAAAATACAAAAAAAAAAAACTAGCTGGGCGTGGTGGCGGGCGCCTGTAGTCCCAGCTACTCGGGAGGCGGAGGCAGGAGAATGGCGTAAACCCGGGAGGCGGAGCTTGCAGTGAGCTGAGATCTGGCCACTGCACTCCAGCCTGGGCGACAGAGCGAGACTCCGTCTCAAAAAAAAAAAAAAAAAGAAAAAATGATGCTTAAGTTGTAAGATGTATTCCATGGGTTTTAATCAATGTTGTCGAATACAAAAATGAAAGAAAGGTAATCATTTGCTTCTGTAGATTTGGTGGTTCGATTTCTTAGAATATTGATATATACAAAAAGAAATTTAAGAGAACACAGAAGAAGAGATAATGAGAAAG
>NW_020260609.1:0-3997 GCF_003255815.1 Theropithecus gelada
AGCCCATAGAGGGCGCTGGTGAAAAAGGAAATATCCTCCGATGAAATTTGGAAAGAGGCTTTCTGAGAAACTGGTTAGTGTTTTGTTAATTCATCTCAGAGTTACAGCTTTCCCCTCAAGAAGCCGCTCGCTAAGCCTGTTCTTGTGGAATTTGCAGAGTGATATTTGGAAGCCTTAGAGTTCTACAGTGGAAAAGACAATATCCTCAGAGAAAAACTGGAAAGAAGTTTCCTGAGAAAGTGTTTTGTGATGTGTGACTTCCACTCACAGAGTTACATCTGTATTTCTTGGATCTCTTTGCTAGCCTTGTTTGTGTGGAATGTGAGAAGAGATAATTGTGGTCCCTTGGAAGACTATAGCGACAAAGGAAATATCCACCGATAACAAAGAGAAAGAATCTTTCTGAGAACCTTCTTTTTTTCTGTGAAATCATCTCACAGAGTTACAGCATTCCTCTTAAGAAGCCCTTCGCTAAGACAGTTCTCATGGAATTTGAACTGTGATATTTGGAAGCCCATAGGGGGCTATGGTGAAAAAGGAAATATCCTCCGATGAAATCTGGAAAGAAGCTTTCTGAGAAACTGATAAGTGTTCTGTTAATTCATCTCACAGAGTTACAGCTTTCCCCTCTAGAAGCCGCTCCTTAAGCCTGTTCTTGTAGAATTCGCAGAGTGATATTTAGAAGCCCATAGATGGCTATGGTGTAAAAGGAAATATCCTCAGAGAAAAACAGGAAAGAAGCTTTCTGAGAAACTGCTTTGTGATGTGTGACTTCCACTCACAGAGTTGCACCTGTATTCTTGGATCTCCTTGCTAGCCTTATTTCTGTGGAATCTGAGAATAGATATTTCGGATCCCTTTGAAGACAATAGGGCCAAAGGAAATATCCTCCCATAACAAAGAGAAAGAAGCTTTCTGAGAAACTTCTTTGTGTTCTGTGAAATCATCTCACAGTGTTACAGCTTTCCCCTCAAAAAGCCTTTCGCTAAGACAGCTCTTGTGGAATTTGCGAAGTGATATTTCGAAGGCCATAGAGGGCTATTGTGAAAAAGGAAATATCCACCGATGAAATCTGCAAAGAAGCGTTGTGAGAAACTGCTTAGTGTTCTGTTAATTCATCTCACAGAGGTACAGCTTTCCTCTCAAGAAGCCGCGCACAAGCCTGTTCTTGTTGAATTCGCAGAGTGATATTCGGAAGCCCATAGAGGGCTATGGTGAAAAAGTAAATATCCTCAGAGAAAAACTGGAAAGAAGCTTTCTGAGAAACTGCTTTGTGATGTGTGACTTCCACTCACAGCGTTACATCTACATTTCATGGATCTCTTTGCTAGCCTTATTCTGTGGAATCTGAGAACAGATATTTCCGTACCCTTTGAATACCATAGAGACAAAGGAAATATCCTCCGATAACAAAGAGAAAGAAGCTTTCTGAGAAACTTCTTTGTTTTCTGCGAAATCATCTCACAGAGTTACAGCTTTCCCCTGAAGAAGTCTTTGGCTGAGACAATTCTTGGGAAATTTTCAAAGTGATATTTGGAAGCCCACAGAGGGCGGTGGTGAAAAAGGAAGTATCCTCCGATGAAATCTGGAAAGAAGCTTTCTGAGAAACTGCTTACTGTTCTGTTAATTCATCTCACAGAGTTATAGCTTTCCCCTTAACAAGCCGCACGCTAAGCATGTTCTTGTGGAATACGCAAAGTGATATTGGAAGACCATAGAGCGCTATGGTGAAGAAGAAAATATCCTCCGAGAAAAGCTGGAAAGAAGCTTTCTGAGAAACTGCTTTGTGAGGTTTGACTTCCTCTCACAGAGTTACATCTGTATTGCGTGGATCTCTTTGCTAGCCTTATTTCTGTGGAATCTTACAACAGGTATTTCGGATCCCTTTGAAGACTAGAGGGCCAAAGGAAATATCCTCCGATAACAAAGAGAAAGAAGCTTTCTGAGAAACTTCTTTGTATTCTCTGAAATCATCTCACAGAGTTACAGCTTTGCCCTCAAGGAGCCGCTCGCTAAGCCTGTTCTTGTGTACTTCGCAAAGTGATATTTGGAAGCCCATAGAGGGCTATGGTGAAAAAGAAAATATCCTCAGAGAAAAACTGGAAAGACGCTTTCTGAGACACTGCTTTGTGTTGTGTGACTTCCACTCACAGCGTTACATCTGTATTTCATGTATCTCTTTGCTAACTTTATTCTGTGGAATCTCAGAACAGATATTTCGGATCCCTTTGAAGACCATAGGGACGAAGGAAATATCCTCCGATAACAAAGAGAAAGAAGCTTTCTGAGAAACTTCTTTGTGTACTGCGAAATCATCTCACAGGGTTACAGCTTTCACCTGAAGAAGGCTTTGGGTGAGACAGTCCTTGGGAAATTTGGAAAGTGATATTTGAAAGCCCACAGAGGACGGTAGTGAAAAAGGAAATATCCTCCGATGAAATCTGGAAAGAGGCTTTCTGAGAAACTGCTTAGTGTTCTGTTAATTCATCTCACAGAGTTATAGCTTTCCCCTCAAGAAGCCGCACGCTAAGCGTGTTATGGTGGAATATGCAAAGTGATATTTGAAGACCATAGAGCACTATGGTGAAGAAGAAAATATCCTCCGAGAAAAACTGGAAAGAAGCCTTCTGAGAAACTGCTTTGTGATGTTTGACTTCCACTCACAGAGTTACATCTGTATTTCGTGGATCTCTATGCTAGTCTTATTTCTCTGGAATCTGAAAACACATATTTCGGATCCCTTTATAGATTATAGGGCCAAAGGAAATATCCTTCGATAACAAAGAGAAAGAAGCTTTCTGAGAAACTTCTTTGTGTTCTGTGAAATCATCACACAGAGTTACAGCTTTCCCCTCAAAAAGCCTTTCGCTAAGACAGTTCTTGTGGAATTTGCAAAGTGATATTTGGAAGCCGATAGAGGGCGCTGGTGAGAAAGGAAATATCCTCCGATGAAATCTGGAAAGAAGCTTTCTGAGAAACTGCTTAGTGTTCTGTTAATTCATCTCACAGAGTTACAGCTTTCCCCTCAAGAAGCCGCTGGCTAAGCCTGTTCTTGTGGAACTCGCAAAGTGATATTTGGAAGGCCATAGAGGGCTATGGTGAAAAAGAGATTATCCTCCGAGTAAAACTGGAAAGAAGCTTTCTGAGAAACTGCATTGTGATGTGTGGCTTCCACTCACAGAGTTACATCTGTATTTCGTGGATCTCTTTGCTAGCCTTATTTCTGTGGAATCTTACAACAGATATTTCGGATCCCTTTGAAGACTATAGGACCAAAGGAAATATCCTCCGATGACAAAGAGAAAGAAGCTTTTTGAGAAACTTCTTTGAGTTCTCTTAAATCATCTCACAGAGGTACAGCTTTCTCCTCAAGAAGCCTTTCGCTAAGACAGTTCTTGTGGAATTTGCAAAGTGATATTTGGATGCCCATAGAGCGCGCTGGTGAAAAAGGAAATATCCTCCGATGAAATCTTGAAAGAAGCATTCTGAGAAACTGCTTAGTGTTCTGTTAATTAATCTCACAGAGTTACAGCTTTCTTCTCAAGAAGCCGCTCGCTAAGCGTCTTCTTGTGGAATTCGCAAAGGGATATCTGGAAGCCCACAGAGGGCTACGGTGAAAAAGAAAATATCCTCAGAGAAAAACTGGAAAGAAGCTTTCTGAGAAACTGCTTTGTGATGTGTGACTTCCACTCACAGGGTTACATCTGTATTTCGTGGATCTCTTTGCTAGCCTTATTTCTGTGGAATCTGAGAACAGATATTTCGGATCCCTTGGAAGAGTGTTAGGCCAAAGGAAATATCCTCCGATAACAAAGAGAAAGAAGCTTTCTGAGAAACTTCATTGTGTTCTGTGAAATCATCTGACAAAGTGACAGCTTTCCCCTCAAGAAGGCTTTCGCTAAGACAGTTCTTGTGGAATTTGCAATGTGATATATGGAAGACCCTAGAGAGCTAGGATGAAAAAGGAAATATCCTCCGATGAAATCTGGAAAGAAGC
>NW_020260610.1:0-3996 GCF_003255815.1 Theropithecus gelada
TCCTTCCTTTAAGCAGACACTGCCTCTGTCTGTGCTGTGCTTCCTGGTGTAGGGGAATGATGAGACTGGCAGTCTCATGGCTACCACAGCTGCTGTAATGCTGAGTCACACCCAAAGCCCACAGCCAGAGACCAGCACAGCACAGAGTGATGCCCAAGGCCCACACTGCTACAACTGCCTGCCACTGAGATTTATGTGTGCCTCAAGGCTGCTGCAGAGCGTCAGTGGTGATGTGGGCTGGGAAACAAGACTGTCTCACCAAGGCTGTGGGTCTCTATCTGGCACTGTGGCGAGTCCAGTAGCTCTGTCCACAGGCACCAGCCTGGAGTCAAGGCCACTGGGTTTTGCTTAGTGTTGGATTTCACCATGGCCAGCCTGGCACTGGGTTGCCAGGCAAAGCCTTGAGCTCATGTTCCTCTCCTTTTCCCTAGTAGATAGTCACTTCCAGTATTGTGCTGCTGAGGAATGGTGGGGGCAGTCCCTTGGTCACCAAGGCTTAGCTGGGCAGTGCCCAAAGCTCATGGAAATTGGAACCAGAAAAAAACCTGGAGCATGTCCCAGACCAGTGCTGATATGCTCCGCCTGCTGCTCAAGTTTACTCATCGCCCAATGCCACTGGAGAAGGCCAGCAGTGATACAAACCAGAACCTGAGACTGTCCTGTTGGGGCTGCAGTTTTCCACCAGGTGCTGGGGGGAGTCTAGGGACTTTGTCCATGGGTCCTGGTCTGGGGTCAGGACTGTAGGGTTCTCCCTGGCACTGCATTTTACTGTGATGGGCCCAGAACTGGCCTTCAAGTCAAAACCCTTCACTCTCATCACTTTCCTCCCTCAAGTGAGCCATGTCCCTGAGCTGCACTGCTTGGAGTTGGGGGAAGGGGGAGATTAGCAAAGGAATATTGTCTTTCCTCCATATTCAAAGCCTTTTTTCTTATTGCTGTGCTAAAATCAGGTACTCTGATCTCTCACCTGGTTGCCTTAGCTCTTGTGAAGGTATTTCTGTGCTTAGTTGTTCAGTTGTATTTTTCTGTGGAGGAGATGATTTCTGGAGGGTCCTATTTCACCATCTTGCTTCACTCTTCCCTCAATTAAAGATTATTTCCCAAAGCATCCTTCTGATTTTCCTGGAGCTGACTCTCCTGTCTCCATCTTTAAGGGTTTTTTATATTAAATATTTAGCCTTAAATGGCTTTAAGTTTTGGAAGATAAATTTCTCTTGGGGAAGGGAGCAGAAACAAGCCTTGTATTCATATAAAAAAGAGAGGGAGAGGAAAGCGCTGTCCACTTCTCTCCAGGTCTCCAGGGCTGAATTCTCTTGCCATGAGCTTTGCTCACTCCACTTAGACCTGCTGGGAAGTGGGCACAGATGACGGAGCCGGGACTGTTTACCATTTAGGCCTCAAGGTTTGCTGATATCTCCTCTCCATAGTTTTCCTTCTGCTCGTTCTCTCCTTTCATAGGATTTGAGTGATGTAGCTCTGCCTGTGGAAACTATCTACCTCCTACCACCTTCTCCATCAAATCTTCTGCACTCATATTTATTTGTAGTGTGTGCTCCTGGAGTCTCCAAATTGACTGAGGTGGCTCCTCTTGTGCCTATTTGGGATACAGACTGGCTGGAAGTTTCCAAATGCCCTGTGAGAAGCTGCGTCTGTAAGATAGATGTCTTGGCACACCATGGTCTTTCCACAGTCTCTTTTGGTCTCTGTTTCCTTGGCTGGGCACTAAATTCGATAACTAATGATGAGTGAAAAAAGAGTGACAAGGAATTGAAGAATACTTTCTTCACTTTATGTTTTCATGGATCCAAGGCATGCCCCAGCCAACACAGCAGATAAAGCAGGACATTGAGAATTTCAGTGCTCCAGTGGGGGTTCCAGCAGGAGGCACCCAATAATCACTACAGAGTGAGCTCTAACCATCCTGCTCTGGCGGGCAGGAGACTAGGAACCTGCCTTTTCTGCTCTGAATGGCACAGATGCATCTCTGGTGCGTCTAGGGGGACAGCTCGAGGAGGGTAAATTTTAGAAAACTGTGGCCATGTTTGAAAGACTGGAGAGAGCTGAACTCACTGAAAGGCTTCTATTACTCTATGAGCAGAGAGACAGGAGGCTATAGAAGAGATAATCATGGTGAAAGTTGTGAGGATCCAGAGTAAACAGGAGGGAAAGGGAGACTTCATCCTATAGGAAGGGCCAGGCCAGGACCATCCTTCAACACAGCAGTCCCAGGTACCACAGGCTTGTGAAGCCAAACCTGTCTGACTTCACATTTGGTAATGACATGGGATCTCTGGTCAGATGAGAGAGGCAGCAAGTGCTGACTCCAGGTTCTGTATAAAGTCTGATCAGTCATGCAGAACGACGGACATTGCACCAAAGGTCAATAATATTTTAATGAATAATATACCTGTAGCATTTATTTATTGCATTTTGTTATATAAGAAAGAATTTCAGGCCAGGTGCAGTGGCTCACGCCTGTAATGCCAATACTTTGGGAGGCCGAGGTGGGTGGATCACGAGGTCACGAGTTCAAGACCAGCCTGGCCAAGATACTGAAACCTCATCTCTACTAAAAATACAAAAAATTCGCTGGGTGTCGTGGCAGGAACCTGTAATCCCAGCTACTCAGGAAACTGAGGCAGGAGGATTGCTTGAACCCAGGAAGTGGAGGTTGCAGTGAGCTGAGATCATGCCACTGCACTTTAGCCTGGGCAACAGAATGAGACTCCGTCTCAAAAACGAAACAAAACAAACAAAACAAAACAAAAGCACTTTCTCTATTGGTTCATTTAAAACATTTAATCACACTGAAATGATTCTTAAATAATTTCGCAGATGAGAATTGTGAGTTTCAGATTGGGGAATCATTTGTCCATAGTCACAATTAATCAGATTCATGACATAATTTCTTGCATGTGGTTAGTTCACAGATTTAATTAAAATACCTGGGATCAGAGTTTACTTATAGATTTTCAAGTCTTTTAGAATCAGCAGTCAGTAGTCACCTTTAGCATCTCATTGTAGAATGGTTAGGATATTTACACCACACCTTATGTCATGTCCTCATGGTAAAATTTATCATGTATTTAGAGTGTATTCATCTCTGTGAATGTATCTGAAAGGCATATGCCAAGTCAGCCTGGAGAATATTTGACTGGGCCCCAAGCAGATTTTGACCTTTTAATATACACAGCTACCTTTTCCCAGTGGAAAGGGAGCTAGTCCTTGACCATTTCCTGTGGACATTGCCAGAGATGGTGCAGGCTGAATAAGAATGCCCACCATCTGTCCAGGAACCAGTGTCCTTCAAGGATGTTGCTGTGGACTTCACCAGGGAGAGTGTGTCCTGCAGAGAAAGCAGCACAGAGGTGCTTTGCTAGAGAGGCATAGCCATCTGTGCAAGGGATGTCTGTGGCTGACACTTCCAAACTCGTGTATTTCATACAAAGTCATCCAGAACACTTTCTCCATATTCCACCCTGCCTGTGTCCTGATTCCTAGACTTCCTTACATGTGCACGAAGGAAATTTGTTTATTCACATATTTACTTACTCATTCACTGACTGTGCAATGATGAGGGGGCACTGGCTCTGGGAAGGGAGGTTGGAGAAGGAGGCAGAATGCAGTTTGGGGTTAAGGCTCGGTAATGGAAGAGAGACTGGGAAGCTGAGGACCAGGAGCAAGGAAAAGCTCTACTCAGCCTCCCCTGGTGATGCTATGCTCACCAGGGGCTGGCAGGACCTGCAGGTTTGTGACCTGAAGTGGAGGGTCAGCGCAGCCACATACCCAAGGCAGGCACCTAATGTGTGGGCTTCACTAGGAAGGACGGTGTCCTGAGGACAGCAATAGAAACAGCGCTCCTGTTGTCTCACATTGGAGTTTCTTGTTCCCACATTCTCCTGTCCCAGTGAACAGCATAGGACCATCCTTCCCACATGCTGAGTTCCTTCCCTTTTGGCACAGGAAGGGGTGTGTTGATTTGAAGCCCTAAAATAA